>NC_057861.1:367440185-367740185 GCF_019393635.1 Dromiciops gliroides | reverse complement strand
GGGAGGAGGGAGGGGAGGGAGGGAGAAAAATTTGAAACTAGAAATCTTATAAAAACAAATGTTGAAAACTATTTCTAAATGTAACTGGAAAATAAGAAAATACTTTTATGGGGAAAAAGAAGTATGGTAGAAATCTTGAACTGAGAAAAAATTATCCAGAAACTCTATTAGACTAAATTCCCTAAGAATACTAAATCCAAAATAGGAGCTATAATATGTGAAGCAGGAATAGAATTCTAAATATTATGTAAAGAACTAAAAAGTCAGCCTACTAGGGAAGGGAAAATTTAGTTACTGGCCAAATGACAGGGTATTTTGTACAAATTTTCTTTCTCAAGACAACCTTTTTTTTTTATTGAATTGGCCAGGCTAACGGATTCTTCTTACTTTCCTAAATCAGCATTATTTTGGTCTGTGAGTGCTTGCTCTGTTTACCCCTTTGCTGTCATATCAGTACTGTTGTGGACTCTCCATGCTGATCATGCCTCCTGAGAACTAAGCTTATTGGGATAACGTGCAATGAGCATTTGACCAACTCTGGAACTTGGACGTTGGGAACCTTCCATTATTACTGTTACTGTTACTATTTTTTTTGATGAGGTAATTTGGTTAAGTGACCTGCCCTAGGGTCACACAGATAGTAAGTGTCAAGTGACTGAGATAGGGGTTTTGAACTCAGGTATTCCTGACTCCAGGACTGGTGCTCTATCACTGTGCCACATAGCTGCCCCTTATTATTACTATTATTAATAAGTATTTATAAGTGACTATAGTGTGTCAAATATTATACTAGGTGTTATGCATATAAATATAAAAATGAGATACTTGTCATGAGTTAGGTTACATTCAACTGCATTTTCTATACCAGGCCTTTATATCTGATATATTCCACTAGACCATAGAATTATATATTTAAAACAAGAAGGGAAATTAAATGTCATCTAGTTGAATACTCTTCATTTTATAAATTATGGAATTTAGGCTCACCAAGTTTAAGTAAATTGTCTATAGTACGTCCTTTTTGGGCTCACTCTATCAGATCAAGACAGATAGTTATATATTTCCCATTTAGGACTTGAGGGGTATGTATCACTGAGGAGTTGGGTTGCTTTTTTAATGACATGAGTTTGAGTCCCCAATAATTTTATTTCCCTCTCCCTGTACCTTTAGCTACAAAAATCTTAAGTCTCAGTTCAATTTAACAAAGTAACATCAATTAGCTTTTTTGGGGGGGGGCAGTTGGGGTTAAGTGACTTACCCAGGGTCACACAGCTAGTAAGTGTTAAGTGTCTGATGCCAGAATTGAACTCAGGTCCTCCAGAATCCAGGACCGGTGCTCTATTCACTGTGCAACCTAGCTGCCCCCATCAGTTAGCTTTTTTTTTTTTTAATAAGTCAATTGGGGTTAAGTGACTTGCCCAGGGTCACAGAGTCACACAGCTAGTAAGTGTTAAGTGTCTGAGGCCAGATTTGAACTCAAGTACTCCTGACTCCAGGGCTGGTGCTCTATGCACTGCACCACCTAACTGCCCCATCAATTAGCTTTTTTTTTTTTTTTTTTTTTTTTTAGTGAGGCAATTGGGGTTAAGTGACTTGCCCAGGGTCACACAGCTAGTAAGTGTTAAGTGTCTGAGGCCGGACCTGAACTCAGGTACTCCTGACTCCAGGGCCAGTGCTCTATCCACTGCGCCATCTAGCTGCCCCCCATCAATTAGCTTTTAAACAGGGTATTTACTCAAGAAGATATAAAAATAATAAGAGTATTGTAATGATTGGAATGATGCCACCTGCTGGAGACTTACTGTAGAAAAGCTCTGCCATGAAGTGAAGGTCTTTGAGAGCAAGACCAGGAGTCTTTTCTTTGGCGTCAGGAAGTGACATTTGCTGGTGGGAGGAAGAAGAGGGAAGCCTGGCGCTCTGACTCTCTCTTTCATGAGGACTCCAGTGGAGAAGGGAACAAGAAATGTGCTCTCCCTTTAATAGATAGGAATCTAGGCCTTTCTCTCTCTCTTTACCAAATTCTTATTCTCCTTAATAAATTCTTAAAAGTCTAACTCTTGCTAAAGCTTATAATTTATTGGTGACCACTCATTAAATATTTTAGACAGACTAGCTAGAATTTTTAGCCTTTAACAATATAAACATTTTTCCTCACCTCTATATCATATTCTTCTAAAGGAAGAGTTGGCCTATACTGAAGGAAATTTCTAGATAGAAGAGTTCACACCAAATTCATGTACAAAAGATGACTGGATGCTAGATGACTACTTATTACATCCTGAGATCTTTGTCCACTGGGGGTATTATTGCCTATATGGCTTCAAAACATGGCATGGATTTGAATTCTGGAATCCTGGTGGTCTTTCTCTATTGTTCTTTCAAAAATCACAAGTTTATGGTGTCTAATCCATTTACCTAAAACAAATAATAAACACAGAGAAAGGCAATAAAATGAGAGTCACTTTTAAAAAATTGTCTATTAGCATTGTAGAGAGAGGGTCCAATGCCCCTATGCTTACTTTGTTTTCTCTTGCTATACATCATCAATGAAGGTGTCCAACCAATAGATACAATCCAACCTTCAGAAAGAGGAAAAAAGCTGATTCTAACTAAAATCTTTTGAAACTTTACTCAATTCTTATTCCACAATAGCAGTCAATAACAGACAATCACATCATTAGCAGCCTCAAAATAATTAAACAACAATTTTCACATATTCCAAAATCTCTCCAATGTACCCTCTTTTCATGGCATTATGATTCTCCTGGAAGCAAACTCCTTAAATTTTCCACGAGGAAAAATGCATCAGCTGATTATGTCGATGAGCTCTGAGGAGGCTCATAAAGAGATCTTATTAGCCAATCCCCAATTTCAAGTGCAAAGTCAAAAAGGTAGTATATGGCAGAAATGGGACAGTTATTCTCTTTCTACTTCAATGTACTAGAAGTGATCATATATCTTCTTTGATTCTAGGATCTTCTGGCATTTGTATAATTCTCATATATTTAAAGATAATAGAAAAGACGAAGATTCAGTCCTTTTCAGTTGTAACTGACTCTTTGTGACCATATTTCTTGGTATAGATACTGAAGTAGTTTGACATTTTCATGTCCAATTCATTTTGTAGATGAGGAAACTGAGGCACATTGGGTTAACTGACTTGCCTAGGTCGCATAGATAGTAAATGTCTGAGGTCAGATTTCAATTAAGTATGATGAGTCCTCCTGGCTTTAGGATAGTGTCGTATGTACTGTGTCACATAGGTTTCCTTCTATAGATTGTTGGGATGCACAACCATTTGGGGCATGTCACATAAGTTTAGGATGATCCTATAACAATAAAGCTGGGAGAACACAAGATGGATTTATAAGGTAATCCCAACTGGTAGGCCAAAGAATGGACCATTTGAGTGATAGAAAATGAGTTCTGCAATTTTTTAAAAAACTACTTTACCTTTTATAGGTTCTGAGCTAACATAGATCTAATTTCAATGTAGAGGGGCTGACTCCATATGGGTCAAGTGCTATTTGGGTGAAGAATTCCACATGTATTTATCTAGGAAATCTGTAAAACAAAGCTAAGACTTATTTCTAAGTTTTCCCCAAATGCAGCTAACTGAGACCCCTCCTACAAAGGTACAATTTGTACATCAGATAAGAGACAGGTTTTATTTCTTCCATCAAAGAAAGCAGAGGCCCAGTAGAAAAAATGTGATGTATAAATGCATAAATAAATACAGGAAAGATAAAACAAAAAGACAAATAAACACAATAATTTAAGCCCATTAGGAAAATGTGATAAAATAATGGATTTGGCAGATGCCCAGGGGCCCCCACCTGATTGATTTAGTATGTTTGAATTGGTGTGAGAATGAGAAACTTAGTAGCTACTTAAGCATGATTGGATGGAGGCCACACCTGCTTGGCCCTGAGGGTTGGTGTACTACTGATATCAGCAAGAGACTACTCTCAACCACCTAGATTGAAGGACCTCCTTTGGGAAGGGATGGAGAGAAATCTAGGAAGCAGAATTGCTCATAGAAGAACTCTCTTTTTGGTGAGGAGGAAGCAGTGTGGCGGCAGATGGAGGGATGGGGGTGGGTGGTGGTATTTTTTGGACACCAGCTTGGTACTGAGATTTCACATGGGGTGCTAGGAAAGGAATTTGCTTTGTTTCTCTCTGGATATATAGAAGTAGATCTGAGCTAGGATATCCATGCTGTAAAGAATCTATTCTCAATCTCTCTCTCTCTCTCTTCACTAACTTATATATTTTAATAAAAATAATAATTTAATATTAATTAATTTAATAATCTCTTGCTGAATTTATCAGTGATTTTAGCTAGATCCCCCCAAAAAAACTGGGGTGGGGGCTGTTTAGGACCAAATTTAGATTTTAAACAACACACTCATTATGCTTGCTGAAAAGGGAAAGTTATTTAAGGGACTGCTGAACAGATATTATTTCACATTCACCTAAGACCTATAATATTTAAAACAATTCAAAGTAATCGTGATAGAGATTCTTGGAGTTCAGACCTCCTTGTCATGCCTTCAGATGCTTTTCTTTTCTTCTTACAGGATGTCCTGTAACATAGCTAATGTGGAAGGTATGAGCCATAAATAGGCCTGATGCCCTATGCCTAGAAATCCCCAAGTTGTCAAGGGTGTGTAACGATTGGAATGAAGCCACCTGCTGGATACGTACTGTAGAAGAGTTCTTGGCGGGAGGAAGTGATGCAGACTAGTGGGAGGAGGAAGGAAGTGACGGCGCTGACTCTGGGGCTCTTTCCTCTGGACTCCGGTGGTGAGCGGAGCTAGAAATGTGCTCTCCTTTTAATAGATAGGAATCTAGGCCTTTCTCTCTCTCTTTACCAAATTCTTATTCTTCTTAATAAATGCTTAAAAGTCTAACTCTTGCTAAAGCTTATAATTTATTGGCGACCACTCATTAGATATTTTAGACAGTTTAGCTAGAATTTTAGCCCTTAAAGGTGATTTGCCTCCCATGTATAAATGACTTGGTCTATTCCTAAGATTCATTACTATCTAACTGGGCAGATTCTAACTTATTTGGGTAGATGCTGTAGATAGGGACTGTGCTATATAGGGCTGAGTACAGCCCCCAAAAAAATCATTGTCAAAGCCATCATTTGGGTAAATGAACAAACAAACAAAAAACAACAACAACAGCAAGAGAAAAACCTTTCATCCTTCCTGATTCTTTATCCTATTAATTAATAGTTTCTATTATTTTTTTTTCTTCATTTTCTTCTGCTAATTGACTTTCTTTCCAGATATGGCATATCCTTGGTAGATACTTCCTAGTCATGAAATAGGAGTTTTATGATTTCATTCAGTCATGAACCTGGAACGCAGAAATCAATTCTTGCACTCCTCTGTCTAGATTGTTTCACTGCTTAAGCTTATAATTATCACCTTTCTCCTCCTAATGTGTTCAGTCTTCCATAGCAAAAAGATAAATTATTATGATCTGTATCTTTATCACATGCTAAGCAAAAACAGAAATAAGAAATTCCTACTTGGGGGAATAATTAATCCTGGACACATTTTGTTCCAACTTTATGACAGGATGCCAACTTTTCATTAAAGGGCAAATCCTTTACTTCAAAAGGTTAAACAAAGTGATATTTAAGTAGTATGCTGGAGAGTTAAATTTGGAAACCTTTAAATATCTCCAAACTAAGACTATTCTCTGGCCTTTCTGAATTTTGATTTAACTCTGAATGGGCTATTTTTCCGTTCCCTTTAAGTACTTCAGCACAATTATATTTGTTTTAGGTCATCACGCAATATTGGAGAGACACATTGGATTTTCATAAAATTATAGAATCTGTATACATTATATTTGGAAAGGATGGTGGAGATCATCTGGTCCAATCTCTTATCAAGTTCAGAAATTTTCCTACATTATCCCTAGAAGCTAACAAATTTTTAATCAAATATTTTCATTGATGGAGAGTCCTTTTTTTTTCCTGGTAAAAAGCATTTTATTGTTTTTTCCAGTTACATGTAAAGATAGTTCTCAGCATTTGTTTATATAAGATTTACAATTTCAGATTTTTCTCCCTTCCTCCCTCCCCCCTTCCCTAGACAACAGCAGGTAATCTGAAATAGGTTATATATATATATATATATATAATAACATTAAAAATATTTCTGCATTAGTCATGTTATAGGAGAAGAATCAGAGCAATGAGGAAAAACCTCAAAATAGAAAAACAACAGCACCCAAAACAAAAGAATAATATGGTTCAATTAGCATCTATACTTCACAGTTCTTTTTTTTTTTTCCTGGATTTGGAGATCTCTTCCATATGAGTCTGCTGGCAGTCTCCTGTACCATTGCATTGGTGAGAAGAATCTAGTCTATCACAATTGATCAACACACAATATTGATGATACTGTGTACAATGTTCTTCTGGTTCTGCTCATCTCACTCATCATCAGTTCATGCAAGTCCTTCCAGGTTTCTCTGAACTCCTGCTCAATTATTTCTTACAGCACAATAGAATTCCATTATATTCACATACCAGCATTCGCTACACATAGTAGGTGTTCAATAAATAGCTTTATAATATAGTTATTCAACTGAATTAAATTTATGGGATACTCCCTTCTTTTGAGGATTAACTAATTCAAGTAAACCTATTTTACCCAAACTATTTTTGTTAAATAACATTTTAAAAAATGTTACTTTTTTGAAATAATTCATCTTATTTCCACCCATTTCTGAGCCTCACACAAGTCACCAAATTCTAGAGAAAATGAACTTAATTGTTCCTCATATAACAATATTTCAATTGTGTCATGTAGAGGAAAAATGTCTCTTAGGGTCAGAAGAAATACACTAGAATACTGGATCTAATTATTTATTAATTTGGGCAACTCAGTTTAAATGTTAGGACACATGTTCTTTACCCGGATAAAGGAAGAGGTCTAGATGAGTGTCTCCTGGTCTCTACCAGCTTTAAATCATTTGAAATAATATGAAGCTAGCTGACATGCTTACTTTTTAACCTTAATCTATCTGTTACGGGGTTGGGAATTTGGGAATATTAAAGTTTAAACTGGCCAGCTAAACTAGATGACATAGGTATGGGGTACTCTCCTTGAGAAGCTAAACTAAAGTACAGGCCATAACTTGAGAAGTAAGGGAGATAAACCCATTAGGCATGGCTGCTGCCTGATCAGTGCCAGGGGCCAGAGAATAACTGCGAAATCCCTCTCATTCAAGGCTTCAGTCAAAATTTCCCCACCCCAGAAGGGAACTTTTCCATTGTCACATGACAACCCCCATCTAGTCACCCTATCTACCATCTATAAACATTTTTGCCTTTCTCTTCTTCAAGGAGATAGGTATCTCAGAGAATGTCTCTGTGCTATCTTTCCTTGAGAGAAGTTTGGCTTCTCTCTTGGTTCCTTTTTTCTAGTTCTTAAATAAAAGATTATTTTATTCTAAATACATTTGCGTGTGAGAGGGTGTAATTTTTTTTTTTTTTGGTGGAGCAATGAGGGTTAAGTGACTTGCCCAGGGTCACACAGCTAGTAAGTGTTAAGTGTCTGAGGCCGGATTTGAACTCAGGTACTCCTGTCTCCAGGGCCAGTGCTCTATGCACTGCACCACCTAGCTGCTCCAAGGGTATAATTCTTTAAAGAGGAATACCTAAGGACCCCTATACCAGTGATTTCCCCTGTGACATTATCCAATCTGTTTCTCTATATCTTTAAATAACTTTTCAAACATATCACCATTAAGTTACAAGAATATATCTCTTAAAGCAACCAATTTCACTTATTTTCAATTTATGACCAAGTTAATCTGACTTTGTACTTCTCAATCCATTGCTTTCATTACTTATTTTTTTAAAAGGTCTCCTCGGCATTGATCTCCTGTCTATGAACAAAATGGCTCCCATATTGTTCCATTTTGAAGTCTTGCTCTTTTTATTTTCTAAAGTTGTTTCTTGACATAAAAAAATGAATAATTAAGTAGCAGTAATTCCTTCTTCCCCAGTATTCTACTGACACACAAAATCTAAGTCAGCTGCTGGAAACCAATCAAGGTAACTGTGGAGCCTGAGATATTAGAGGGTTTTCACACACCACTCCTTTCTGCTATCACTGCAGCATATCATCCCACTTCCCTCACTGGTCTGGTGAAAGGAAACAAAGCTAGATGGCCTAGAAGGAGCTGGCAATGTTCAACAGATAAATGCTTATGATACAGATGTAATGAATGGGCAGCATTATTTTCCCTGACCTAATACTATTCACTTAAAAGAACAAGGCATGATGAGTAAGGCATGTTCATTTTGGTAGTTATTCACTCTACCTAATACAAGAGGGAGCTCTAGGAAAATGCAAAGCCCTCTCTGGTTGTCAGAAAACCTGCAAATTTCTACGTACCACCTCTGCTTTTTCTTAGATGTCAGCACTCTTTTCATTAGTTTAGGGGCTGTGGTTAGTGTAGAATTTTTCACCGAGGAGCTTTAAACTCCCAGCCTAACAGAAAACCCATCTCCCCTCCAGAATGTTCTATCTCAATGAAGCACCTTCATGACATGAAAATAATAAATGGTGCCTTCAACATAAGTAAATAGAAAGGGCATGAATACTATATCGATTTGACTCAGGCATCAAATCAATAAAGGAAATAAAATTGAAAATATATTTAAATTACTACTATATAGGTATCCAATAGCTTCTTACCATTGGCTGTGCTTTATCTGATTGAGACACATAAGCCAGATCAATGAATTCTAAATTGTGGTTTAAGGTGCCTAGTTCTCAGTACTTCAGCTAGGTGTTATAGTAGATAGAATACTAGGCCTATCTCTAGGAAGACCTTAGTTCTGACAAACTCAATTATTTGAGAACTGACTGACTTCTTTTAGTTTGGTTTCCTAAGACCAATGAATCACCTGGGGCTGACCAAACTTTGTCAATTTCAGCCTGATTACTTTGTAGATTTACTAAAGCTAATCTCATCTCCCTTAATGTATTATGTAAAAGAATTTAACAGATGAACCAAAGGGAATCAAGCCCAAAGACAGCCTTCATGGTTACATATGTATATGTCTGTATAAGTATAAATATACCTATATCAGATTGCTTGCTGTCTTGGGGAGAGGGAAGGGAAGAGAGGAAAGAAGGAAAATTTGGAACTCAAGGCCTTACAAAAATGTATGTTGCAAACTATCTTTACATGTAATTGGGAAAAATACAATTGAATGAAAACAAAAACAAAAACTTCCTAGGTACTTTCTGAACCAGAATAAAAATGAAATTGAGAATGTTTAACAAAATAAATAAAAATATAAAACACAGTGAACTTTTCCTTTTCTAAGTTAATTTATGGCCTACATTGATCTGTTTCTATCTCAGTTTGATAACACTTATTTAGATAATATCTCCAGAGAATAGTAGCAGTGTGAATTGCCCTGGCCAAATGAGTCTCTTAGCAGCACATGTGTACTATGTATATACTTTACATTAATGTCCCCTGGTGCCAAATGTTCACTAAATGCACTTTTCCCAGTATATAGTGGGGTAGCCTGTGGAAGAGATTATACTATGCATACATCCAAAGTTATTTTTGCATTTTGTTGGCTGTACAGCTTTTCTAATTTTTTTCTCTCTAAAATAATGTGTTTTCTGGTTGGTTGGTAACAATTAAAGACACTGAAAATAACTTGAGAGTTATGGTTTTGTGTGAGTCTTTTGTTTATTTAGTTGACCCAAATTGTTCCTCCAGCCTATGATAACTTTGCCAGGAACTCACATGGAACTGTGAAAAGAAAAACTAAATGTGGTCAACTTATTTCATAAGTTTAGGGAAAATTAGCTGGGGTTTCTAATATAGTTGTTACTTATAAAGTAGAAGCTTTAGCACCAGTTTTGGGTCATTAAGCATTTAATAAACCATATTAGATATTAATAAAGAGAAAACACCTGGGTCAGAACGTTAAGAAAAAGGCCAATCTAGCCTAGAGGAGAGAATAGAGCTCAGTCTAGAGGAAAAATAGAACTCAGCCTGGCCTGCTGCTTCCTCCAAGTCCTCTGCCACCAAGAATGCCTGAGAAAGTCCAACTGAATGTGGAAGCTTTCTATGGGTCCTGAGAAGAGGTGGTCCTTATACACTGCTTTAAGCTCATTGACTATCATCAACCAAATCCATTGGTTCATTAGATGTGACGGTGGTTCCATGGCAAGGTCAGAGTTTACACCCTCTGAGAACACACAAACTTGAGGGCCAGGCAGGTTTTAATTGAATTAACTTTGAGTTAATCAGGGAAGTCAATCAATCTAATCAATCTTAATCCAATCAATCCCCTCGGAGTGGGGGGCCTTTGGGCATTGCCAGAACCCTATTATTTACTCACATAAGAATGGTCCAAAGGTTATGGTCCTGTTGCAATTTTAGATAAAATTACTTATATCCTCATATTAGCTTTTTTTTTTTCAAAATTGTTAACTTGAAGACAGAATTTGCCTTTTATACCCTACAATACTGTGAATATAGTAGATATTCAATAAATGACTGCTCATTTTTGCTAGCATCATTTTCCTCATCAGAAAAAGAAAATGAGTAGAGGCAAGATAGCTAGCAGAGTAAGTCTGGGATCTATCTGAACTCTCCCATATTTCCTTCCAAACAACTTAAAAATAATGCCAAAAATCAAATTCTGGAGGAGTAAAACCAAGGAAATGTTAGAGTGAAAAAAAAATCCTAGCCAAAGACAATTTAGGAGATGTGAGAATCAGGGTGCTACCCCTCCTGAGAAAGACACTATGAGAACCAGGGCAGCTCTGCCCTGAGGAGAAAGCATGGGACTTGGAATCTGGAAGCAGCCTGACATCTGCCAGTTACGTCTATAGAACCTCCTGTAAGTCATGTCAATCAATGATACCAGCCAATTAGCTTGGAACTGTGTGTGTGGACCTCCCTGCTTCCTGTTTCACAGGGGGCTTCAGGGAGAAGCTGCTAAGATTTGCCCTTTTGTCTGGGATTTTGGGTTGGTGGCAGACACAGAAAAAGAGAGGAAAGTAGATAGACTTTTCTTGTGTTACAGGACTACATGTGTTGTCTTTACTCTTTAATAAAGATTTAAAAGCCAAAACTCTTGCTGAATTTATCAGTAAATCTTAGCTACTTTCCCACCAATAGTGGGGGTGGGGGCAGGTAAGGACACACATTAGATTATTATTATTTTTTTTTTGCAGGGCAAGGAGGGTTAAGTGACTTGCCCAGGGTCACACAGCTAGTAAGTGTCAAGTGTCTGAGGCCAGATTTGAACTTAGGTACTCCTGAATCCAGGGCCGGTGCTTTATCCACTGTGCCATCTAGCTACCCCCACACATTAGATTTTAAACATAATTACAGGAAAGTTATATCACTTCAGAGCAGTGGTCTGGCTTGTAATGCATTGCAACACAAGCCACAAACTGGCAAGCCAGCAGTGAGCTTTGGAGATGGTTGTATCAGTGTTGGCTTAGCCCATAGAAAGTAAGGGGATCAAAAACTAGCCACAAACAGATTAAAGGGTACCCTCAAGGTAGAAAAGAGCACTCACAGTTATGGCCACAAGAGAACAGGAGCCAGAGTAAAAATTATAGGTTGTAAGGAGCAAAAGCACTTGCAACTTCCAAGAATAGGGGAGCTGGTCACAGTACTATGACAGAAAAGAGTACTTTTGGTTACTCACACATCATACCACAAGCAAATAGAGAAGTTACCATACCTCTTCTTAGATTATACACTTTAAAAAAAAAAACAAAAATTATAGTCTCCCCAAAATAGCTCTGAAAATAGCAGCATTAAAAACCTGAAATCTAGGAAAATATTCACTCCACTCTAGGAACAGAGCCAAACTTTCATGTAAAATTAAAAGTAAAGAAATTGGCTGGAAATATGAGCAAGCAATAAAATAATTGCCTGACAAGGGAAAGTTATTGTTATGCCAGGGAAGATCAAGACAAATTCAGAAGATGAAAATGAAATGAAAAAAGCTATAAGTAGAGTTTCAAAGGAAAATGAGAATGGCTCACTGGCACAGAAAGAATTGCTGGAAGAGCTCAAATACTATTTAAAAATCATTAAAGATGTATAAAAAAGTGGGAAAAGAAATGAGAATAATTCTAGAAAATTATGAGAGTCAATGGCTGGGTAAATGTGACACACACACACAAACACACACACACAATGGAAATAAAACCTTGAAAAACAAAATTGGCTAAATGGAAAGATTCACAAACTGCCAATGAAAAGAACTTCTTCAAAACCATAATTTATCAAATTGAAAAAGAGATACAAAAATCCATTGAAGAATAGAATTTTTAAAAAGAGAGAATGTGTTAAGTGAGGAATATGGTATAAAAGCTCACTGAAAAAATATTTCATTAAAAAATTAGAATTGGGCAAATGGGAACTAATGACTCCATGAGACAGCAAGAAATAGTAAAATATAAAAAAGAAAATTGTGAAATATATCATTGGAAAATCAACTAACCTGGAAAATAGGTAGAGGAGAGGTTACGTTAGAATTTTTGGACTTCCTGAATGCCATAAAAAAAAAAAAGAGCCTAGACAAAGTTATTTCAAGAAATATCAAGGAAAATTCTGCTGACATCTTAAATGCAGAGGGTAAAATAGAAATTGAAGGAATATACTCACCACCTCCTGAAAGAGGTACCAAACTGAAAACTCCCAGGAATATAGCTTACATGTCAAGGAGAAAATATTGTAAGCAACGAGATAGAAACTCTTTAAAAATCATGGAGTCATAGTCAGCATGACACATGACTTTGCATCTTCTAAGTATTTTAAATTAAAGGAGCAGAGGACTTGGAATATAATATTCTAGAGAGCAAAGGATCACTTATCCAGAAAAACCAAGTACAATCCTTCAGGGTAACAAAAAAAAAAAAAAAGAATTTTGACAAAATAGAGACATTGAAGCATTTCTGATGAAAAGAACAGAGCTGAATAAAGAAAAAAAATCAGATTAAAGACTTAAGAGAAGTATAAAAATGCCAATATGAAAGAGAAATCACAAGTGATTCAAAAAGGTTAACCTGTTTACATTGCTACCTGGGAAGATCATACTTGTAACTCCTGAGGACTTTCTCATTATTAGGGCAGTTAAAAGAAGCAAATATAGATAGAGGACATGGGTTTAAGTTGAGTAGGATGAGCTGATTTCCAAAAAATAAAATGAAGATGTGAGAGAGATGCACTATGAAAAAGAGAAACCGGGTTGTGTTAAATTATCTTACATAAAAGAAGCACAAAAGGAAGAGCTTTTACTTTACAGATGAAGATGGTGGGGTTGATGGCAAACCTTGAAGTTTACTCTCTTCACAGTTGGAACAAAGGGTGAATAATATGGATACTTGGTTGAAATTTGAATTGAAATCTATTTTGCCCTACAGACAAGTAAGAGGAGAGGTGGATAAGAAAAAAGAAAATCAAATTACCAATATAAAAAAATGAAAAGAGTAGGAGCAGCCAGGTAGTACAGTGGATAAAGCACTGGCCCTGGTCAGGAGGACATGAATTCAAATCCAGCCTCAGACACTTGACACTTACTAGTGGGGTGAACCTGGGCAAGTCACTTAACCCTAATTGCCTCACCAAAAAAAACAAAACAAAGCAAAAAAAAAAAAAATGAAAACAGAAAGTTCACTACCAATGTAGAGAAAATTTAAGGAATTATTGGGACCTATTTTGCCCTATTATGTTTCAATAAATCTGACAATCTAAGGAAAATAGATAATATTTACAAAATATGTTTGCAGATTAAAAACATAAGAAATAGAATATTTAAATATAACTATCTTAGAAAAAGAAATTGAGCCATCAATGACCTACCTAAGAACAAAATACCAGGAATAGATGGATTCACAATTTAATTCTACTAAATATTTAAAGAAAAAATAGTTCTAATATTATATAAAATATTGGGGAAAAGATAGGTAAAGAAGTAAGTCTACTAAAGTCCTTTTAAGATACAAATATGGTGTTGATACTTAAAGCAGAAAGAAAAAAAAAAACTAAGAAAACTATATAACAATTTCCCTAATGAATTGCGGTGCAAAAATTTGAAATAAAAGTCTAGTAAGGAAATTATAGCATTGTATTAACAATGATCATAAACTATGAGGAAGTGGAATTTTTACCAAGAAAGAAGGGCAGAATTGGTGCAAAATAATGTCAGCATGATAGTAGAACATTGTGCACAATAACAGCAATAATGTATGATGATCAATTGTGATGGACTTAGCAATTCTCTGTTATAAGAATGATTCAGAAAAATTCCAAAGGATTCATGACAAAAATGCTATATATTTCTAGGGAAAGAATGTATGGAGTGTAAATGCAGGTTGAAACTTTATTATTATTATTATTATTATTATTATTATTATTATTATTTTGGTGGGGCAGTGGGGGTTAAGTGACTTGCCCAGGGTCACACAGATAGTAAGTGTTAAGTGTCTGAGGCTGGATTTGAACTCAGGTACTCCTGAATCCAGGGCCAGCGCTTTAACCACTGCGCCATCTAGCTGCCCCCTGACATTTTCAAAAAAAGAAAAAATAAGAAATCAAATAATCACTAAGATTCTTCTTAGCTCTATATTATTCTGTATCAATTATATTTAAGTACCTCTTTGCATCTTCTTTTCCTTTAATGACTGGATTCCTAAAATTTAGAAATTTGGTACATAATGGTAACATTTTGCATTTGCATAGCATTGTTTCATGGCTAGGGTTTATTCCATTTTCATTTAATACGAAGTTTGTAGCTTAATTCAATGCCTCAACTAAACAAGAATCCTCTTTAAAATTTCCAGTAGCAGGGTAGCTAGGTAGCGCCAGGGATAGAGCACTGGCCCTGATTCAGGAGGAACCTCAGTTCAAATCTGGACTCCAGATACTTGACACTTAATACGCTGTGTTGATCTTGGGCAACGCTACCTCACCCCAATCTTGCCCTCACCCCCACCCCAAAACAAAACAAAACAAACAAAAACCAAAACAAACAAAACAAAATCAAAACCGAAAATTCAGTAGGAATTCTTTGTTTAAAAAAATGTATTTAAGTAATATGTATCTATATGTGATATATCAAAAACAGAACTCTTATGTTATGTGAGCAATAACTTGACACAAAATAATAACTTATTCCCCTGCGTTATTAAAAACACATAAAGGATGGAAAAACGTATTTTGATATGTAGTATCTTTAAAACCTGTTTGGAAATCTATAACATGATCATTTAGATGAGTCAGCATTGGTGGAGGGAGTTTTCAGAAAGGAATTCCATAAACCGATGCAATTATGCCCAATTCTAGAACAAAAATAGGGGGTTGCAACTTACTTATAACTCACTTTGAAGTTCCCATGTCTTATACTACAGCCTGGAGTCTTGGCCTATGATGATTTGAGAAACCACCAGCTGCTTTTGTGGTAGAAAACCTTAGGCTATTTTACCTTGGCTCTTAGGGACTTGGAAACATCGTTTGAGCTCTGCAGCCTTCAGTACTATCCACAGGGCTCTCATAGTACATGCTGCTCAGCCAATTGCTGTTAATTAGCTTGCTTGCCTTATCAGAAAAAGGCAGGGATCTATCTCCCTTCTCTGATAAGTCTCCAGGGAGCTCAGCTTCTTGGTAGCATTTGGCCTGCTTTCTCCTACCCTGGGAAGAGAAAACAGCTTGCCTCTGGCATATGCTCCCTTTATGTCTCCTCATTCCATCTCCCTGATTACTTAGTCTGCACTTTCGAAGTAGCCTACCTTTACTATTCTGGGTTCCTGCTGTGATTCTTCATGAATGGGACCAATCATTTTAATTTTTCTACTGAACCTTTCAACCACTTTAAAATGTATTTTGAACAAAATAAAAGCAGCAAATAGACTTTAAGCATAGAAAACCATTTTCCCATAGAAGTAATTAGTTTGATGCTTTTGACAAATGGTGGTGGGGGGGAACCAGTGGACTGACGAAGAATCATAATAAAAAACTATAGAACTTTACAGTTCATAAAGGTAATTCATATTTAATAATTCTTAAAGGTTTAAAAAAAGTATTTTGATATCAGAGTGCCTCTATGAAGTGGATTTTTTTTAGGTTGGTGACAAAGTAGAACATATTATTCCCCTTTTATAAAGTGAAGAAACTGAGGATCAGGGAGTTGATATGCTATATAAATGATATAACTTTTCTCATCCAAAGATAGCAAATAAACTAGCATTTCAACTCCATTTTTTTTTAAATCCAAGTCATGTGATTGTTCAGATAAATCACAATGCCTCTGTACATGCCATATTAAGGAGATACCCTTGCTAGCTCTTCTGTGAGAAAAGATTTTCCCCAGCCCATGTATATTTCCCCATATCCATTTTGTTTCTTTCGTAGCAACCAACATGATGGCATTCATCATAGCCTGAATGCAATTTATGTGGATAGAGAAGGCAAAATATAGAATAACCTTCTCTCACTGTTCTTTCTATTTCTCAGT
This sequence comes from Dromiciops gliroides, assembly GCF_019393635.1. NCBI lineage: Eukaryota > Metazoa > Chordata > Mammalia > Microbiotheria > Microbiotheriidae > Dromiciops > Dromiciops gliroides. Next base: position 367,723,642 of record NC_057861.1, on the reverse strand, counting down.
GATTTTTCCCAAATTGAAATACTTTTAAACCTAGAAGAGATTCTTTTAGGCACTCTTATCCTTCAGTATTCTATTTATTGCAGTCTCTGCTAGCTTCTTATCTCTGTGACAGGATACTTCTCTAGGGAAAGTTGCTTTTCTAGCATTGACATCTAATAGTGGGCTACTTCAAGTAAATCTACATTAGCATCTAGAATGGGGATAGAGAGGCAGGCTCAAACAAAGCTTCAAACAAACATTTTATCAGAAACTGGATGATGATTTGCAAGGTGTGCCTTGGAAGCCATTCATGTCTTAGTATGGACTTATCTATATGGCTTTTGTGGTGCCTTCTGAATCTGAGATTTGGTGATTATTCTTCCCTCAATGACAGAGAAAACACAATGTAAAATATTTTTGATGCAAAAGAGAAAAAAAATTGGTTAAAAGTTAAGCAGTCTAAAGCCAATAGTTTATTTCAGGAAAATAGTTGAGTTTAGACGTATTTGTTATCTCAGAACATTCACTGCTGTGGTCAGTGACCATGACTTAGCAGGTTAGCAACAAACCCAGTAGGAGAATTTATTTTGTGATGATCCTTAAGGCTTTAAAAGTTGAATTTTTATAAATAATGGGAAAAACAATTCCATATCCAGGTCCAATGACAAATATTGTAAAGTTAAGAGGCAGTGATACTAGTTTTGTAATAGTTATGCCAGGTCTGCACACATTCATCATTAATAGCTCCTAAGGAGAAACAATAACAGCACATACACACACACATACACACACTTTCACAAACTCTAGTCAGGAGGTATCAACTGAAATACAATGTTCATGTTAGTAGATTCTGAGCTTACAGGGAGGGGCAGTTCAACAGATTTTTGCTCTTATGACAATAATAACAAAACAGAAAAAATAACTACAAAACTGGGTTACATCCACTATTTTTAGATCATTGTGATAGGCCCTGGAGGACATGGAATTTAGATGACATATATTTGTCTGCATGCAGCTTAAAGGGAGAGCAATGAGTCACAAGATTTTATAAAACAATATTGCATGATTGGAAAAGTTCTGTGTGAGACCAAAAGAGAAAGGTCATTATTGACTTGAGGAATCAATCATTGAACATATAGCATTTGAATTTAGCCAATGAATGGGGGGGATTCATAAAATGAAACAATTAAACAAACACAAACAACAGAAGGAATCTTTTCCAGGCAGAGTGAATAAAGGGGACAAAGACACAGGAAGATATAACACTATGTGTTTTTATGAGAAGAGGCAGGAAGTAGATGGGAATAGGTAGGACAGGGAAGAGAGTTATCCAGTTTGAATAGATGGTAGTGTAGCTAGAAAAGAGAAATAGGATATCACCAAATGTGGAGAGCTATGAGTGCCAAGGAAGGCGTATAAACTTGACTTTGGCTATAGGAAGCTGCTGAAAGTTTAGCAATTTGTTTTAACAGATAAGCAAGGTGATCAGATATAAATAAAAGAATCTTCTGGCAATAAATAGATTGAAGGAGAGTCTGGAGGGGAAAAGAGGGATGCATGAGTGCAAATGAGCATCTATTTTAAAGTGGTTTCAAATAGAATAAAAAGAAAGGGACAGATGGGAAATTTTTTGGTGATATTAGTCAAGACTTCATTTGGTAGTTGATTATATTTTATGAAAGGACTTAGATCTTCCTCAGGATATATACTAAACCGGGCTTAGAAAATTAAAAAATAAAAATAAAAAAAAACCCCACAATCTTACTAAGATAAATTCTTGGCTAGAGAAACCACAATGTAGTTAATTAGAATCAGCAAATAAACTAAAGGAACTTTTCAAATCTGGCAAAGGATAGGAATACAGCCAATGACATGCATGTGGCATAGCTGTTTGTACCTCAGGTATAATGAATTAGAGCCATTACTCATGGTTCTTTGTCTTTCTTTCTTTAGGAGGGCCATGACATTAAGTGATTTCATGATTTCCAGTGAACTAGATTTAAATGAGGGAGGGCTCTGCAAGGTTACCAACCTCACTCTCTCCTCCAGAGACATCTGAGTCCAGTGCCAGGATATATTTAGGACATCTGGACATGGACCCAGGTATTTAAGTGACTTGCCTATAGTCACAGAGCTAGTAAGTATCTAAGGTGAGATTTGAACTCAGGTCCTCCCAACTTCAGGGCCAGTGATCTATCCACTGCACCACATAGCTGCCCCAAGGGCCATTACTCAAGCAATACTCTAGTACCCAAGCTGAACAGGGAGGTGACTGATTGGGTGGCCCCATCTAGTGCTTTTAAAATAACTCTCTGAAGCTCATGTACACTGAGAGAATATGTAAATCTCTGGTTGGATAATTAATAACAGCAAGCCTTCTTCTATTATACATACAAGTCTCAGAATTTCTGGTTCTGTCAGAGTAGATAGAATAATGTATAGAGTCTTAGACTTGGAATTCAGGAGATGAGTTCAAAACATCCTTCAGAAATTTACTACTTATGTGATGCTGTATATCATCACCTCTCTCAAACTCAGCATTCTTCTCTGTAAAATGGGGTTATTATGAAGATCAATATGGTAACATGAAATGTGCTTTGCAAATATTAATGTACTAAATAAGTATTAGGCATTGTTATTATTATTATTGTTATTCTCTTAACATTATCTTCAATATTTTCTATTCATTTTAACTGTTAAAATGTTTTAATTTTCATTATCACTCTCATATTGCATCCGCATTCCCTGCCTTCCAGTTTCTCCCTCAATCCATTCATTGCCAGAATAATTTTTCTTTTACTTACATATGACAATGTTGCTTCTCTGCTAAAACAAACAAACCTCTAACAATTTCTTATGGCCTTTACAATCACCTTCAAACAACACAGAGGATTTTATATCTTCTTGTGCCTTTGTCCTAGCTTTTCACTTGTATTAAAAATATCTATATCTATGTCTACATCTACCTCTATCTAGTCTAGGATCTTAGAATGACAAGTGACACAAACCTACTTGGCTTTGAACCAAGATGAAAATTTAAGCCTAACTCACAATGGGAGATGAAGTCCTTTATAAGAGGGATCTTCAAATTAACTAGCAGGCCTCTTTGGGTTGCTTAAAATTTCCTCTTCCTCATTTCCATCTAAGGCTGATTGTAAATCCTTTTACTCCTTTTTTTCTGAACACTTTGTAATATAGTGAAAACATTTTGATAGTGAATCCAAAGATTTCCATAGCATTAGGGTAAATAGATTGCTTAAACAATAAAGCTACAATTCGTATTTGTGAACCCTTCTGCATGTTTCTGGGAATACCATGTTACAGTCAGTAAAGGTTTAACTTCTGGGCAGAAGGGGATTTCTTCTAATGGATATAGTTTTTTAGATCCTTAGACCTTTCAGGATCTGTTATCTGTTTAGCATCAAGTAATATGTGTCTAGGAAAAAGGATGATTTTTTAACATTCCTTCATCTAAAATAATTAACAGTATCTTTTATTTCCCTTCATGTCTGCTGGAACCAGTCACTTAACCTTTTTGTTTCAGTTTCTTCATTTGATAAATGATGAGGTTGGATTAGATCTCTAAGTTTCCTTCCAGTTTTGCATCTTATGATAGATTGCCAAAAAGAAACTTTATATATTTAACAATTGTCCTCAACCCTTATTTTTTCCTGTTTTAATTTGGAACCCTAAAATATATATCTGCCACAAGATCCATTTTATCTTCTCTTATCAGTGTTCCTTCTGACTCTAAAAGCCAAGTATAGTAAGTACTAAACATCCCTTTAGGTCTTTAATAAATACTTGTTCAGCAACTAAATGACACTCTATAGCAGTTCCCTTTTATCCTCATCTTTCCTTTATCATCCAATAGTCCATTCATATGATTTTTCATGGTATTTCTCACTTAAACCATTTAAAAGTATCTGGATAGATTCCCTGAAAATGCAGTAATTTAGAAGTACTGTCATTTAGTAATTGAGTGGCATTGAGGTAAGTGACAAGAATCTCAGTAGAAACACGGGAACTTCTTTCATGCACTGAAGTACTTACCTTGATGCTATTTTTAGTTGGGGACATTGTGCAAATTGTTCTTGTCATTAATGGATACTTTTAGAACTGCCTCAGCTTACTCACCTAAACCAACATACTTGCTACCCAGACCTGGGGAGAATGGCAGTGGAAGTAAAGAAGGGCAAAAATAATAATTTATCCTTGAGAATTTTACCCATCACTGCACCGTACTACGACATGCCCCACAAGGTATGAGGCATTTAAAAATTATTTTCTATAATGTAAATTTTTAAAAATAGAGGTAGAAAACACTATCCATTTATGAGTATTATATCAAAGCCTTTCAAGGGCTACATTTCCTTCCAGACTTGGGATAGATCTTACCCAATTCAAAGAAGCAGCAGCACTGGGAATTGCTTGATGTTTCCATCATCCTTGGAGTAAAGGACAACATAACTAAGCTATCAAGATGAAGCACCTTTTTTTAAGGTATCCAACAGTCAAATAACTAACCCACAATATCATGCTTCTTCAGTGCATTAGGCTCAGGATATAAGGCAATATCAGCTCCTCCATTTGTGGAATGTTAAATGGTGGCTTCTTGTGGCAATAATTTTGGGAACCCTTATTATTTTGATTTTTTTCTTGATATCTCAATGTTTTTTATTTTATGTAAATTGTTCTTATTCCAACTGCTATGAGACCATTTGATGAATTCTGACTGGAATGTTTAGGGAATCATGAGTATTACATTGTTTTGACTAGTTTACAACTCAAACATAGGAATGTTACCAGGAAAACTTTGGGAATCTGTCAGATTTGAAAGGTACATCATTTAATTTGTGTGACTACCTCATCCACTAACATTTACCACAATTCTTGCTGAGTTGTGCTATTTCCATCCAAATTTTCCCATAAATTTTTCACTGAAGATCTTCTTAAATCACTGGCTTTATTATTGTATCTTTAGGGCTGTCTTGCTTCCTTGCTTCACCATATAATCAACCTTATTTTTTTTCCCTTCTAGTCACACTTATCTTTGATAATGTCCTTTATCTAGTTCTTAAGTGCAATATTTTGTGGCCCACTTATACCATTCCCGTCTATCCATTGCCCATTAGGTTATTTAAAATTTGAATCCTTGGTTTTAGTTGCATTATGATTCTTAGGTTCTTTGTATATTATTTGAAGGAAATCAGAGTTCAAAATATTGCCTAAAAAGCAACAAGGAGGGGTGGAGCCAAGATGGAAGAGAGGAAGCAGAAAGCTGCCTGAGCTCTCCTTCTGTTCCCTCAAAAACAACATTAAATCAAACCTCTGGATAGATTCTGAAACTACAGAACTTGAAAAGAGACAGAGAGACACAGTCTTCCAACCAGAGATAATTTGGAAGACTTCAGGAAAAGGTCAGTCTGACTCAGGCAAAAGGGAGGCCCAGCACAGGGCAGTAGCCCAGTGCCGAGGGTGTCGGGGCAAGTCAGCAGGAACTGCGGGCCACAGCCAAACAACTGAGGCCCATGGAACCTGGCTCAAAAATCTGGGGGCCAAGAAGGACAGTGGAAAAATCTACCTGCACCGCCCGGGAGGGCCACGAAGGGGTCAGGCGGGATCGGGTGCCGGAATCGGGTGCCAGAATCGGGCGCCTGGCCAAGCGCACTCAGACAGGAAGTACAGGGGGGTGAACTGCATACACTATAAAGGCCTCAGAGTAAAAAGTCGGTCACACAGCACCGATACACCTGCACAAGAAGCCCAAAGCAGGGATCCTGGTGCCCCCAGAGCAGACCTCAACTTAAAAAATAAATAAATAAGCTTCAATAATGAGTAAGAAGCAAAAAAAGAGCCCTCTCCATTGAGAGCTTCTGTATCAATTATGAAGAAGCCAACTCAAACTCAGATGAGGAAAATACCCTCAAATTGCCTACATGTGAAGCCTCACAAGGGAAGGTGAATTGTTCTCAGGAACAAAAAGCCTTCCTGGAAGAGTTCAAAAAGGATTTTAAAAATCAATTGAGAGGGGCAGCTAGATGGCGCAGTGGTTAAAGCACCGGCCCTGAATTCAGGAGTACCTAAGTTCAAATCCGGCCTCAGACACTTGACACTTACTAGCTGTGTGACCCTGGGCAAGTCACTTAACCCCCATTGCCTGCAAAAAAAAAACAAAAACAAAAAACCAAAAAAAAAAATCAATTGAGAGAGGTAGAAGAAAAAATGGGAAGAGAAATGAAAGCAAAACAAGAAAACTATGAAAAAAGAATCAGAAGCTTGGAAAAAGAAGCACAAAAATTGACTGGCCAAATGGGAAAAAAAAGAGCATAATGTCACTGAAGAAAACAGTGCCTTAAAAAATGCATTTGTCCAAATGGAAAAAAAGGTGCATAATCTCATTGAAGAAAACACTGCCTTAAAAAATTAATCTGGCCAAATGGAAAAAAAGCTGCATAATCTCATTGAAGAAAATACTGCCTTAAAAATTCACTTGGCCAAGTGGAAAAAAAAGAAAAGGTTACTCAATTAGGTTAAACTGCTTATACCCCTACATGGGAAGATAATACTCATAAATCTTAAGAACTGTAAATGTATTTGGGCAGAGAGAAGGACTTTACACAGAGGGTATAAATATAAATTGTCTTTGATGTGATGATACAAAAAAATTAAAGGGTTAAAAAGGGAGTCTAAGGGGAGGAAAGGAAAGGGGAGGAGGAATGGGATGAATTATATCATAAGAAGAGGTGAAAAAAAAGTATTACAATAGAGGGAAAGAAAGGAGGAGTGACCATTGTTTCAACCCTAATCTCATTAGATTTCATTCAAAGAGGGAATAACATATATGTTCATTGGGATAAAGAAACTTGGCTCATTCTTTAGGGAAGCAAAAGGGGAAGGGAAAGGGGGGGACTTATAGAAGGGAGGACAAAAGCAAGGGAGAAAAGGGTAAAGAAAAGAGAGGGGGGTGATAAAAAGGGAGGGCAAATTGGGGGAGGCAGGGGTAAGAAGTAAAATATCAGTGAGGGGGAATGGGGTGAAAGAAGGGGGGAAAGTACAAAGGGGGTAAATAAAATGGAGGGGAATAGAAAGTCAGTAATAATAACTGTGAATGTGAATGGGATGAACTCTGCTATAAAATGGAAGTGAATTGTAGTGTGGATTAAAAACCAGAATCCTACAATATGCTATTTACAAGAAACACATTTGAAGCAGAGAGATACACACAGAGTAAAGGTAAAAGGCTGGAGTAGAATATATTATGCTTCAGCTAAAGTAAAAAAAGCAGGGGTAGCAATCCTTATCTCAGACAAAGTGCAGGCAAAAATAGATCTCATTAAAAGAGATAAGGAAGGAAATTACATCTTGCTTAAAGGTACTATAGATAATGAAGTAATATGAATATTGAATATGTATGCGCCAAGTGGTATAGCATCCAAGTTCTTAGAGGAGAAGTTAAATGAGTTACAAGAAGAATTAGACAGTAATACTATACTAGTAGGGGATCTGAATCTCCCCCTCTCAGAATTAGATAAATCTAGCCAAAAAATAAATAAGAAAGAAGTGAAAGAGGTGAATAGATTACTAGAAAAGTTAGACATGATAGATGTCTGGAGAAAAGTCAATGGGGATAGAAAGGAATATACCTTTTTCTCAGCAGTACATGGCACATTTTCAAAAACTGACCATGTATTAGGGCACAAAACATCATATTCAAATGTAGAAAGGAATAAATAGGAAATGCATCCTTCTCAGATTATGATGCAATAAAAATTACATGAAAGAAAGCGCCAGGGAAAAGTAGAATGAAAATCAATTGGAAACTAAATAATATCATTCTAAAGAATGAATGGGCCAAACAACAAATCATAGAAACAATCAATAACTATATCCAAGAGAATGACGATAATGAGACAACATACCAAGATCTATGGGATGCAGCCAAAGCAGAGCTTAGGGGAAAATTTATAGCTCTAAATGCTTACATGAATAAAAAAGAGAAAGAGGAGATTAATGAATTGGGCATGCAACTTAAAAAGCTAGAAAAAGAACAAATTAGAAATCCCCAATTAGATACTAAACTACAGACCTTGAAAATTAAAGGAGAAATTAATAAGATTGAAAGCAAAAAAAACTATAGAATTAATCAATAAAACTAAGAGCTGGTTTTATGAAAAAAAAAACAATAAAATAGATAAAATGTTGGTTAATTTGATTAAAAAAAGAAAGAAGAAAACCAAATCACCAGTACCAATAATGAAAAGGGTGATGTTACCACCCATGAAGTGGAAATTAAAGCAATAATTAGGAAATATTTTGCCCAACTGTATGCCAATAAATTTGACAATCTAAATGAAATGGATGAATATTTACAAAAATACAAACTGCCCAGGTTAACTGAAGAGGAAATAAAATCCTTAAATAAACCCATATTAGAAAAAGAAATTGAACATGCCTTTAATGAACTCACTAAGAAAAAATTCCCAGGGCCAGATGGGTTTATGGGTGAATTTTACCAAACATTTAAAGAACAATTAATTCCAATATTATACAAATTATTTGAAAAATAGGTGAAGGAGTTCTACCAAATTCGTTTTATGACACAAATATGGTGGTGATACCAAAACCAGGCAAAGCAAAAACAGAGAAAGAAAATTATAGACCAATCTCCCTAATGAATATTGATGCTAAAATCTTAAATAAGATATTAGCAAGGAGATTACAGCAAGTGATCACCAGGATAATGCACTATGACCAGGTGGGATTTATACAAGGAATGCAGGGCTGATTCAACATTAGGAAAACTATTAACATAATCAACCACATCAATAAGAAAACCAACCAAAATCATATGATTATCTCAATAGATGCAGAGAAAGCTTTTGACAAAATACAGCACCCATTCCTAATAAAAACACTAGAGAGTTTAGGAATAGATGGAGCTTTCCTTAAAATAATAAACGGTATCTACCTGAAGCCATCAGCAAGTATTATATGCAATGGAGATAAATTAGAGGCCTTCCCAATAAGATCAGGGGTGAAACAGGGATGTCCATTATCACCCCTATTATTTAATATTGTCCTAGAAATGTTAGCTTTAGCAATCAGAGAAGAGAAAGGAATTAAATGAATTAGAATAGGCAAGGAGGAAACAAAACTATCACTCTTTTGAGATGATATGATGTTATACTTAAAGAATCCTAGAGAATCAACTCAAAAATTACTTGAAACAATTAACAACTTTAGCAAAGTAGCAGGATATAAAATAAATCCACATAAATCATCAGCATTTCTATACATGACCAACAAAGTCCAGCAGCAAGAGATAGAAAGAGAAATTCCATTTAAAGTAACGGTAGATAATATAAAATACTTGGGAGTCTACTTGCCAAGACAAACCCAGGAACTCTATGAACACAACTACCAAACACTCTTCACACAAATCAAATCAGATCTAAATAATTGGAAAGATATCAATTGCTCATGGATAGGCAGAGCTAATATAGTAAAAATGACAATACTGCCTAAATTAATTTACTTATTCAGTGCCATACCAATCAGACTACCTAAAAATTATTTTATAGAGCTAGAAAAAATAATAACAAAATTCATCTGGAAAAAACAAAAAATCAAGAATATCCAGGGAAATAATGAAAAAAAAAAATTCAAAGGGATGTGTGTTAGCGGTACCAAACCTGGAACTTTACTATAAAGTGGCAGTCATCAAAACTATCTGGTATTAGCTAAAAAATAGAGTGGTAGATCAATGGAATAGGCTAGGCACAGGAAATGCAGTAGTAAATGACACTAGTAATGTAGTGTTTGATAAACCCAAAGACTCCAGCTTCTGGGATTGGAACTCAGTATTTGACAAAAACTGCTGGGACAAAAACTGCAGAAATTAGGCATAGACCAACATCTTACACCTTATACTAAAATAAGGTCAAAATGGATACATGATTTAGACATAAGACGTGATACCATAGGTAAATTAGGAGAGAAAGGAATAGTGTACCTATCAGATCTTTGGAAAGGAAAACAGTTTATGACCAAACACGAGATAGAGTATATTATAAAATGAAAAATGGATGATTTTGATTACATTAAATTAATTTTTTTGTGTACAAACAGAAGCAATGCATCCAAAATTAGAAGGGAGGCAGAAAGCTGGGAAACAATTTTTGTGGCCAGTAGTTCTGATAAAGACCTCATCTCTAAAATATATAGGGAATTAAATCAAATTTATAAGAATCCAAGTCATTCCCCAATTGAGAAATGGTCAAAGGATATGAACAGGCAGTTTTCTGATGAAGAAAACAAAGCTATCTATTCCCATATGAAAAAATGCTCTAAGTCACTATTGATTAGAGAGATGCAAATTAAAACAACTCTGAGGTACCACCTGACACCTATCAGAATGGCTAAAATTACAAAAAAGGAAAATAATAAATGTTGGAGAAGGGGAAAATTGGAACACTAATGCATTGTTGGTGGAGCTGTGAACTGATCCAACCATTCTGGAGAGCAATTTAGAATTATGCCCAAATGGTGATAAAGCTGTCCATAACCTTTGACCCAGCAATAGCACTTTTGGGTCTTTTTCTCAAAGAAATGATGGAAAGGGGAAAGGGACTCACATGTACAAAAATATTTATAGCTGCTCTTTATGTGATGGCAAGGAATTGGAAGTTGGGGGGATGCCCATCGATTGGGGAATGGCTGGACAAGTTGTGGTATATGAATACAATGGAATACTATTGCGCTATAAGAAACGATGAGCAGGAGGAGTTCAGAGAAACCTGGAGGGTCTTGTGTGGGTTGATGATGAGTGAGATGAGCAGAACCAGAAGAACATTGTACACAATATCATCAACATTGAGTGTTGATCTACTGTGATGGACTATATTCTTCTCACCAATGCAATGGCACAGAAGAGTTCCAGGGAACTTGTGATGGAAGAGGATCTCCAAATCCAAGAAAAAAAACAAAACTGTGGAATATAGATGCTGAATGAACCATACTATTTCTTTTGTTTTTGGTGCTGTTGATTTTTCTGTTTTGAGGTTTTTCATCATTGCTCTGATTTTTCTCTTATAACATGTCTAATGCAGAAATAGGATTAATGTAATTATGTAAATATATATATATGTATATATGTATATGTGTGTATATCTAACTGATATCAAATTACCTGCTGTCTAGGGGAGGGGGGAGGGAGGGGAGGGAGGGAGAAAAATCTGAAATTGGAAAGCTTGGATAAACAAAAGTTGAGAACTATCTTTACATGTAACGGAAAAAAAATAAAATTCTTTATTAATTAAAAAAGCAAAAAACAAACAAAAAGCAACAAGAAATTTACAATCATTTAAAGCTTGATTAAGGTTTCTAAATATGATACAAACATATATCCTCAAATGCCACATTTTTGGACCAAATTATTAGATCACTTTAGCACTCATCCAAGATACATTAATGGTTTAGCTCATCAAACAACCCATAAATCTGCATGTCATAAATTAGACAAGATTTTTAATTTATATACATTGATTCATATAAATTCTTTTATTTTCTCATTGTCCCTACATTCCAGGAAATCTCCAACATTATGTTATTATTTCTTGCTCTCCTGATTGAGGCAGATTGTGGTATTTTACTATGAGTATATCACTACTGTTTTCCTTTCCTATTAGCCCCATCCAGACATTTTTCACATTCCAGTTCATTTACTTCCATGAAGGAGTATGTTTTTATGAAATAGATTCCTGTTCTACTCCTCACCATTCTACTAGATATGTATAATTAAATCTGTGCACGTTACTTCCTATATGGCCATTTTTAGTTTAGAACCCTCTTGAACTGAATGACAAGCTTCTCACTGCTCATGAAATGAATCAACCTTATTTCATCTTGAGACCACCAACCAAGTATCCAGAGCTGTATTTTATTTAATTAGATTTTCTTCACAAGGTCTGGAAAAAAGTTTTTTTTTTTTTCAAATAAAACACAATATAGGGGGCAGGTAGGTAACCCAGGGGATAAAGCACTGGGCCTGGATTCAGGAGGACCTGAATTCAAATCCAACCTCAGATATTTGACACTCACTAGCTGTGTGACCGAGGGCAAGTCACAATCCCAATTGCCTCAGAAAAAAAAAAAATTAAAAACCCACAATATAAACATATCCTATTGTTATGGAGATTTTCCAGAATTGCTTTCTGAGTCACTAATAAAATGATAAGTAATATACAGTATAATTACAATGATCACTGTGTTATATATGATGCTGTTTTCTTTCACTTTTCATTCAATAGATTTGTGGTCTAGGGAGCTACAGGTGTATAACTTTTATAACTATAGACCTAAACCTTCTCTGTGACTTAAAATCTTTTTTTGTTGTTGTTGTTTTATAATTTATTTAGAATTTTATTTCCCCAAATTACATGTAAAAACAAATTTTACATCAATTTTTAAAAACTTTGTTTTCCAAATACTCTTCCTTCCTCCCTCCCCACCCACCCTTAAGAACTCAAATAATTCAATATGTTACACATGTATAGTCATGCAAAACATTTCCACATTGGTCATGTTGTGAAAGAAAACAGACAAAAACAAAACTTCAGGTAAAATAACTAACGAAAAATTATGCTTCATTTCATATTAAGATACTGTTAGTTATTTTTCTATAGATGGATTAAATTTTTCTTAAGTCCTTCAGAGTTATCTTGCATCATTGTATTGCTAAAAGTAACTAGGTCATTCACGGAAGATCATCTTACAATATTGCTGTTAATTTGTATATAGTACAGTTCACTTTGCATCAGCTCTCATGTAAATCTTTCCAGGTTTTTCTGATAGCATCTTGGTCATCATTTTTATAGCAAACTACATTTATATAGTACTTTAAAGAGAGATTTCCTTACAATAACCCATGAGGTTAATTATTGGAATAACAGTCATAGATAACTTTTATATAGTACCTTATACAAGGCAAATGTTTTTCTTCACAATGGTCCACCAAAGTAAGTTCCATTCAATCAATTCTCATCAATCAATTTTCATCTTCATCCAATTATCATCAATCCATCAATCAATTAGTCAATCAACCAACCAGTCAATCAAATCAATCAGCCATCATCATCTTACATTGCTCTTTCCTCTCCCTCAATTTTTTTTTTTTAGTGAGGCAATTGGGGTTAAGTGACTTGCCCAGGGTCACACAGCTAGTAGTAAGTGTTAAGTGTCTGAGGCCAGATTTGAACTCAGGTACTCCTGACTCCAGGGCTGGTGCTCTATCCACTGTGCCACCTAGCTGCCCCTCAAAATTTTTTCAGTTAGTATTGCTGTATTTCTCTCCCCCTATTCTCTCCCCATGATATTTACTCTATTTTCTACATTCTTTCACCCTATCCCTCTTCAAAAGTGTTTTGCTTCTGATTGTCCTGTCCTCTAATCTGCACTCCCTTCTTTCACCCCTCCCCCCCCATTCCCTTCCCCTCCGACTTCCCTGAAGGGTTAGATAGATTACTCTGCCCAATTGAGTGTGTATGTAATTCTCTCTTCGAGCCAATTCTGATGAGAGTAAGGCTCACACACTCTGCCTTACCTGCCCCATCTTGCCCTCCACTCCATAAACTTTTTCTTGCTCCTTTTATGTAAGATTATTTACCTCATTCTACCTCTCTCCCACTGTCTCTCCCAGTGCACTCCTCACTTATCACTTAATTGTACTTTCCCAAATAAACCATTCCTTCAGCCTCAATTCACACCTGGGCCCTCTGTCCAAACACACTTGTAAGGGCCAAATTTATTATGGGGAGAGTTAAATGGGTGGCTTGCCATAATACTGGGGCTCAGAAAATAATGAGAGACCTCTAGGTCCAAAGTTTCCTCCCTTCCAAACTTCCTTTTTCAGTTATTTCTTCCAGGCTAATAAGAAAGGAAATTAACATACTCTTTTCCACAAACAAACCAGGTTTTATTAATGGGAATAAAATTCATAACAAAATTGAAGTTAATAACGTCAGGGACAAGGAAATGGGGAAAGAGAAAAACAGATAAGGTCTCTGGCTCTAGCAAAGACTTACTCAAACCCCAAACTTGCTTCTAGTTCAGCCAGCTTGAAGAGCTGGCCTCTCTTCTAATAATTCCCCACCTGGGGTCTGTAGTTTCAATGGGAGTCAGCTGTCCAGTCCCTCTCTGTTATGCTCCTGAAGCAAACCAAAGGGCAAGAGAGAGAGAGAGAGATCCTCTGAACAAGCGTTCCCTTTTCTACTTTTTCTCTCCCTCCCCCAAAAGGGAGGTCCTTCAAGTTGGTTGGCTGAGAGTGGTCCTCCTGATGATGTCAGTTGTATATGTCACTCAGGACTGGCCAGGTGTGGCCTCCAATCATTGCCAAGTAGGTACTTAGTCAGTTTCTCATTCTCACCCAATTCAAACAATACTAAATCAATCATTTAGGACCCCTGGGCATCTGCCAAATTCCATTATTTTATCACACACTCCGTCCACCTGCCCTAATAATGAGAAACTTCTTATGAGTCATGAGTGTCATCTTCCCATGTAGGAATGTAAACTGTTTAATCTTTTACTATCTATCCCTCATTTCTTTTTTCCTGTTTACCTTTTTATGCTTCCCTAGGGTCTTGTATTTGAAAGTCAAATTTTCCATTCAGCTCAGGTCTTTTCATCACAAATGCCTGAAAGTCCTCTCTTTTATTGAATTCCCATTTTTCCCCCAAAAGATTATACAGGGTTTTGCTTGTTAGGAGATTCTTGGTTGTAATCCTAGTTCCTTTGGCATCTGGGTTATCACATTCAAAGCCCTCTGATCCTTCAATGCAGAAGTTGCTAAATCCTATGTTATCCTGACTGTAGCTCCACCATACTGGAACTGTTTCTTTCTGGCTGCCTGCAATACTGTCTCCTTGACCTGGAAGTTCCAGAATCTGGCTACAATATACTTGGAGGTCTATATCCTGGGATCTCTTTCAGGAGGTGATTGGTGGATTCCTTGAATTTCTATCTTACCCTCTGCTTCCAGAATATCAGGGCAATTTTCCCAGACAATCTCCTGCAAGATCATGTCCAAGCTCCATCTTGATCATGGCCTTCAGATAGTCTAATAATTTTCAAATTATCTCTCCTGGATCCATCTTCCATGATAGCTGTTTCTCCAA
This sequence comes from Dromiciops gliroides, assembly GCF_019393635.1. Taxonomy (NCBI): domain Eukaryota; kingdom Metazoa; phylum Chordata; class Mammalia; order Microbiotheria; family Microbiotheriidae; genus Dromiciops; species Dromiciops gliroides. The sequence continues at coordinate 367,708,487 of NC_057861.1, read as the reverse complement.
AGAGACACCTCACATTGCCCTCTATTTTTTCATTCCTTTGGTCTTCTGGAACTCAGCTCAAGGAACAGAGCAGTTGGCAGGTTGTTTTTCCAAGGAGATATTTCATATTTCCTTCTATTTTCTCATTCTTTTGGTTTTGCTTTATTCTGTCTTGATTTCTCATGAAGTCATTAGCTTCCATTTGCTCAATCCTAGTTCCTAAGCAATTATTTTCTTCAGAGAGCTTTTGTTTCTTCTCTTTCATTTGGCTTTTCAAGCTGTTGACTTTTTCTTCATGACCTTCCTGCATTACTCTTATTTCTCCCTTCACTCTTTCCTCCACTTCTCTTACCCCCTCTTCAACATCTTCTTTGAGCACTTCCATGACCAGATAACAATTCATACCTTTCTTGAAAGCTTTGGATGCAGGATCTCTGACTTCATTAACTTCTTCTGAGGATATATTCAGAGCTTCCCTGTCACCAAAGAAACTCTTCATGGTCCACAGGTTTTTTTCTATCTGCTCATTTTCCCAGCCTATTTCCTGACTTCTAACTCCTTCCCAAAGTGGGGCACTGCCTCCAGCATACATTCTCCTGAGCCTCAGAGGGTCCAAGGTGGCATGCCCCAAGGAGAGGCATGTTCTACACTCCCCTGGCCTGTGCTCTGGTCCACAAGCAACCACAGGCCTGCTTGCTTTTTACCCCAAGGAACAGAATTCTTTTTCACTCTGGTTGCAAGCTCTGGCATTCCTGAACTTCTCCCCCACCTGGGCCACCACTCAAGACTGCTTCCTGGTTCTGAGCATGGGCAACAAGACAGAGTTCCACCTCAGCACTAGCACCAGCAATCTCCCTTGGCCAACTGATTGACCCCCTTCAGTGGTCCTTGAGCTGAGTTCCAAAAGTAGCTGCTGCCTCAGCTGATTACAAGCCTCCAGAGGCCTGATTCTCTGGGATTGGGGCTGGTCTGTGTGGTGTGCCCCAGATCTGCACTTCACTCTCACCCTGGTACAACAGACCTTTCCTGCCAACCTTCTAAGCTGTCTTTGGCTGGAAAATGATCTCACCCCATCCTTTTGTGGTTTCTGCTGCTCCAGGAATTGTCTTATGGCATTGTTTGAAGGGATTTTGAGGGACTTGAGGGAGAGCTCTGAGGAGTCACTGCCTTTCCTCTACCATCTTGGCTCTTCCCATGAAGTCTGATGTGACTTAAAACCTTAATGAATTATTGTCTATATTTTATTGGGTTATAACTTGTTTGTACATAGTTTTTTTTTTATCTTGTCTCCCCTTTTGACTTCAGAGTGGGGATTATCTTTCTCTTTCTTTGTAGCTCCATCAAAATATGTAGTACACAGTAGTTGCTTAACAAATATATATTGACTGGTTGATTTGGCACAGAGATATTACTCAGATTGCACAGTATCACATATTCAAACTTGAACAGAGGTCTTCTTGACTTCAAGGATTTCCTGACCTTTTTATGCACTATGCCATACCCTTTCTCAAAATTATTTTGTTTATCCCCACTTTTCCCCCCTAAATCTCATGTATTTTTAAAATATTCACTTTTTAAAATTTTGAGTTCCAAATTCCCTCCCTCCTAACTCTTGCTGCTCCATGAGTAGACAATTTAATATAGATGATAAATGTGTAGTCATATAAAATGCCATATTAGTTATGCTGAAAAAGAAAAAAAAAAACCTGATCAGAAATGAAAACAAAAATTTAAATAAAAAAGGGTATGTTTTAATCATCATGCAGACTCCATCAGTTCTTTCTCATGATTGTAATTTTGCATAATATGTCCATCACAATTGTCTTGGATAATTGTACTGCTGAAGATAGCTAAATCATTCATAGTTGATCATAATACAGTATTGCTGTTACTGTGTTTTCCTGGTTTTCCTGGTTCTGTTCATGTCACTTTGCATCAATTCATGTAAGACTTTCCATGTCTTTCTGAAAGTATCCTTATCATCATTTGTTATACCACAGTAGTATTCATATACTGCAATGTATTTAGCCATTCCCCAATTGACAGGCATCACTTCAATGTCCAATTTTTTGCTACCACAAAATGAACTACTATAAATAGTTTTGTACACATTGGTCCCTTTTCCTTTTATCTGTTTGAGATACAGAGGTAATAGTGTTATTGAATTACATTTCTTTTTAAATATATAACCCATATCTTGCATATATAAATTTATAACTAATAAGAATATTTATTCTACTCAAATAACTCATTCATCCATACTGAGTAAAATTTGCAATTCATACACATACATGTACACACATTTACACTCATATGGCTTCAATACAGAAAGTATTATGAGGAATGTCTTTCTTTTTTTCAAGAAGGTCCTTGAATTGAAAGCTAAATTACCTTTGTGTTCATTTTAACTGTAACCTTTCAACAATCAATGACAACACAATTTCAGTAATGGTTCTTTAAAATTAGAATTATTGAAAAGCATTATGATCACTCATGAATGGAAGAAAGTACTATTGATTTGTGGCCAGAAGATATGGGCAGGGGCAAGAAAAAAGTACAATACTGGAAGAAATGTATTGTTGGCTTACATTAGTCACTACTGGACTAATTCAATTTAAAATTAATTTCTCATGATCTTTTCATTTTAAATTATACCTATTGTTTTATTTCTTGGGATACATGTATGAGTCAAGATCCTAATATGAAATATATTAATTAAAAGAAAACTGTATTAAAAAATTTTGGAGACTGGTGTTTCATATGACAATAATTTTCTACCAATAGTCTACAATTTTTTTAAATTAATATTCAAGGGTTGACATTTTGTGCTCTTTCCTATATGAATATAAAAACATTCTAATTTATTTAAATAAATGTTTTAAAATTTACTTTATTCAAAACTAATATTAAAGGCTTAGAAGATAGTATATTAAATTATTCAGGCCATAAAGACAGCATTATTAACAACAGTAACGTCTAAATGCTACCCTATTAGACTTAAAGAATGAGTGCACATACTTAAGGGACTAGACGAATAAAAACAAAATGGGGATTTTAATATCATTAAACCTAAAAAGAGGCAAGGAAAAGTGAAGGACAAGGTAGTAGGAGACATTGGGGAAAAGTATTACTATCATGAATCAGACTTGCTTTCAGTGTCTCAGCTCTTTTTCTTCTTTCTGCTGACCCAGATGTCAGTTTTGTTCTCTTAACTCTTTCTTCTTGCCACAAACCAGAAAAAAGTGTGCTTGTTAACTATTCAGGATTTTGCAACTGCTGATCTAAAACTTGCTTCCAGTATATTTCAGGTCATGTACCTAATCCAAGTTGCCTAGGAAGGAAGAAGAGATCTCTGTTCACTAATCTCCTCACTATTTTTGTCCTCTCCCCTCTTCTCTCCCTCTTCCACTCTCCACTTCTCTCCCCCTCCCCATTTCTGTTCCTTTCTCTGTCCCTCAAAAAGAGAACTTGGAACAAATTCTATTGTCTATTTACATCTCATACATTTTTTAAAAAGCCTATAGGCCATTAGGCATAATGTACTTTCTAATCTTCAAAAATATCTCTGAGACAATATTTTATGGAGGGTTTAGAGTGATTTTTCTTGACCTAAAAATGCCTGAAAAATAATGAGCTATATAGTTCCATATTATTAAAATTAATTTGCTTTTGCAATTGAAGATCCTTGGAGGCTAAAAAAAATGAGTGAATGGATATGTGAAGAAATGGACAGATAGATGAAAGACTGATAAAATGAAGTCATGAAACAACTTCAAAAAAATGAAAAATGGGTTTCAATTATTGTGGGGCAAAATAATTCATCTGTATATTTTATCCTTTTCCTCCTGTAGATTTTCACATATTTTCAATTGTACTTCTAGTTCTTGATTACATGTCATTTCTTCTCTTTTCCATTGATATAAATAATATCAGTATACAAACTGAATCTATCCTCCTTCCAAAGTACCTCAACCTGAAGTTCATAGAACCCCTCTTATCTTTTATAATTTTTTATTTTTGGTAAACAAAAGGTTGTATTTATTATTCCTTTGATTGTTAGAGATTTTTTAAACTTCTTTAATGCTTCATTGCCACAATCAAATACTAAATTCTTCCAGGTCAGAACTAATGTTTCTAATTTATTTTAACACACACTGTAGTTAATATGGTTTTTCATTCACTAATAGATTTTAAATAAATATTTGTTGATTGATTTACTGCTGAATATCTCCCCAGGCCTTATTTGTCAAGTAATTTGAATAAATTGTACATTTACCTAAATAATGAGTGAAGAGAAATCATAGCAGTTATTAAAATTATCTGTGGATATCCAATGTGACAATGAAATCAAATAGATACATGTTAACTCAATGTGGTGATTTTTTAAAGCAGAAGTAATTTTATTTAAAATGTAACTTGTACTTCTTATGAAGAACAGGTGAATCAAATCATTCTTTCCCTAAAAGTATCTATATCAGATTATTTTATTCATTAATCATAAGATTAAGGGATTGTTTCATCATTTGAAGTAATCATTACTTCAACCAAATCATCCTGTAGTCTCTCATCTTATGTGCAAAAAGCCAGGTGAAGAGAGATTAAATTACCTGCCTACATTTCCACATGCAATAAAGAAGTAAAGCAGGAGTTGAATTCAGGCTCCATGACTTCAGATCTAGTGCTTTTCACAAAGTATCACAAGGAACACAGATTATGGGAAATCTGGCAATTTGTAATGTTTTTTCTGGTTCCTAGTACAAAGCATAGATCCTATAAAAAAGTATATTATAGTATAATTTTCTTATCTTTGCCATTCTGAGAACATAATGCATCCTACCCCTTCCAAATTTTCCTATTATTGTCAAAAGAAACACAATCTTCCCAACTCCTCAAGTTCAAAATTCAGTATGTTTTACTACCACCCCCTGTCTAGTCTGTTGCCAGAGCCTATCAGTTTCTCCTTTGTAATGTTCTCTTTTCTCCTGTGATATTGTCACTACCTTGTTGCAGACCATCATCACCTGAAATCTGTACAACTGTATGGCCTTCTGGTTGGTCCTCTTGCCACAAATCTCTCCTTTCTCCAGTCTATCCAGCCCTTGGATATAAAAATGATATTTTAAAAGCATATATCTGGCACTGTAAACTTCCCAGACCTCCTTAACAAACTTCAGTGGCTCCATATAATCTCCAAGATCAAATATAAAATGCTCTGCTTGGTGCTCAAAGCCCTTATAACCTAGCCTATATTCCTTCCTCCAGTCTTCTTACCCTTTGCACCTTTTACCCTTACTACTCTTAGTCTTATAGCAACACTAACCTTCATGTTGTTCCTTGACCAGATATTTTAACTGTTCCCCCACCCCACTCCCGCTATGCCTAGACAATTCTTCTTCCTGGTCTTCACCATCTTATTGTTCCTAGTTTTCTCCTAGTCCCAGAAAAAATCCCACCTTTTATAAGAAACTTTTCCCAATCTCTCTTAATTCTAGTGCCTTGTCTCTATTGATTATTTCCTAGTTATCCTGTATAGAGCGTGTTTGTTAGCAATTTTTCATATGTTGTTTCCCGTATTAGATGGTTAGCTCCTCTAGGACAGGGACTGACTTTTGCTTTTTTAATCCAGAGCGGTTCACACAGTTCCTAACACCTAGTAGTTGCTAAATCAATTTTTACTGACTGATGTTAGACATATGCAGAACTTAACATTTTAGTCTACTGGTGAACCTTAACTGATTCTGAGGTGAAATTAAAGATTTATACACACTCTTTCTTCTAAAGAAAAAAAAAATTACGTGCTAGTAAAACAATCAGAAAAACATTTAAGCATATGGGATTGATCCTTTTCATGTTGTTGTTTTGACATTTGGGGAAAAAAAAGGACTGAAAATCTATTATTAAAAATCTGATTCTATGTGTTTATATATATATATATATATATATATATATATATATATATACATATATATATATATATATATATATATATCTGGGAAAGACATCCAAAATAAAAATGTTGCACAAAACACTTAACATGTCAGTGCTAATGCCCATTGCATAACATTTATGGCAGAAAATAATGCTTTCATGATTTGCAATGCAAATTTTAGTAGTGGGTTTGGTGAAATGTTTATGCAAATGCACATTTCATCAAAAATATTTTAAATTGACATTGGAAATGCATGCAGAAGATTTTCTGGTTTATAAAATGGGGAATAGAAGAAACATACCTTGGAAAACATGAATTTTTTTTTCAAAAGAGATTTAAAATTGCATTGTTTAAATATTCTTTGTGAATGCTGCTCCCTTTTTGAGAAAGAGAAAGGGAAAAAAGAGATTACATTTTGCCAAATATGCATTCAGAATGTATAATTATCATAAAATACAACATCTAATTTCAATTTCTGCTCCAGACAGGCTTTATGATCCTGAACAGTTTATTTAACTTCTCAGTGGTAAAAGCTAATCTGAAACAGTAGATTATTTCCATTGGCAGAGAAATTATAGTTCTTCATGTGGAAGATTTTTTTGGGGTGTGTTATATATAAATATAGCTGTCTGAAGGTATTGAGATGGACAGGTATGATAGAGACAGAGAACAGGAGAGAAGAGATAAGTAGAGGAGAGGAGAAGAGAAGGGGGAGAGAGGAAGGGAGAGAAAGAGAGAGGTGGGGTGCCAATTATGTGACTACTTTGATACTTTGGTTAAGGGTCTTCCTGTAAGGAGGACATAATATCAATGAATGTGTGTCTGTGTCTGTGTGTGCATGCACACATTTGTATCTCATATTTCTTGTTTTGTTTTGATTTTTGCAGGGCAATGAGGGTTAAGTGACTTGCCCGGGTCACACAGCTAGGAAGTGTCAAGTGTCTTAGGTCGGATTTGAACTCAGGTCCTCCTGAATCCAGGGCCTGGTGCTTTATCCTCATATTTCTTTTTTTATCTTTATATATGCATATATACATACACACAGTACAGTATTTACAAAGAGCATAGCAAATGTCTAAGTTCACTTTTCAGCTTTTATATAAAAATTTTATTTTTCTCCAATTACATGTAAAGATAGTTTTGAACATTCATTTTTGTAAGATTTTGAGTTGCAAATTTTTCACCTTCCTTTCTTTCCCTCCCCCCTCCCAAAGCCAGCAAGCATGTTAAATGTGTTTCCATATTAGTCATGTTGTGAGAGAAGAAGGATTCCATAGACTGTTTCTGGATGTGGAGACCATTTTCATCATGAATCTTCTAAGAATTTTCTTGGAACATTATATTTCTGAAAAGAACCAATTATATCACAGTTGATTATCACAAAGTATTGCCGTTACTGTGTACAATATTATCTTGGTTCTGCTTACTTATTTCAGCATCAATTAATGTAAGTCTTTCCAAGTTTTTTCTGACATCTGCCTGCTCATCATTTATATTAGATTCAGATACTGCAAATTGTTTAGGCACTCCCCAATTGATGGCATCTCCTCAATTTAGTTATGACAAAAAGAACAGCTAAAAATACTTTTGGTACATGTTTCCATTTTTTTTTTATGATCTCTTTGGGATATAGACCTCATAGTGTTATTGCAGAGTCAAAGGGTATGCACAGATTTATAGCCTTTGAGGCATAGTTGCAAATTTTTCTCCAAAATGGTTGGATCAGTTCACAACTACATTAATAATTCAGTGGTGTTCCAATTTTCCCAGACCTCCTCCAATATTTACAATTTTCCTTTTATTTCACATTAGTTGATCTGATATCAGTGAGGTGCCATACTATTTTCTACTTTTCCTAGCCATTTCTATCAAATAGTGAGGTTTTTGTTGTTGTTGTTTTGTTTTGTTTTTTGGTGGAGCAATGAGGGTTGTGACTTGCTCAGGGTTACACAGCTAGTAAGTGTCAAGTATCTGAGTCTAGACTTGAAGTCAGGTCTTTCTGAATCCAGGACCAGTGTTTTATCCACTGTGCTACCTGGTTACCCCAAACAGTGAGTTCTTACCTCAGAGGGTGGATAAATAGATTGCTATACTCATTTACTTCTGGGTTGTGTGTTCTTAACCAATTTCACTGATCTAGCCCTCTATTTCTTATCCATTAAGAAATGCTTTTGATACTTGCCACTTTATAATATAATTTTATGTCCTCATTTGCATTTTAAAAATTGATTCCCTTGATATTCACCTTTAGTTCTCTGAGATGAATTTTGTTCTTATTTTTTCTAGCTCTATGAAATAAATTTTTGGTGGTTTTATTGGTATGAGACTGAATAAGTAAATTAGGTAGAATTGTCATATTTTAACTATTAGCTCAGCCTACCCAGGAGAATTTAATATTTTTGATTCGTTTATATCTGACTCTGTGTCAAAAGTGTTTTGTAATTTTGTTCATATAATTCCTGGGTTTGTTTTGGCAGGTAGAATACCAAATATTTTATATTGTCTACATTTATTTTATTTATTTGTTTGTTTGTTGTGGGGCAGTGGGGGTTAAGTGACTTGCCCAGGGTCACACAGCTAGTAAGTGTCAGGTGTCTGAGGCCGGATTTGAACTCAGATACTCCTGAATCCAGGGCCAGTGCTTTATCCACTGCACCACCTAGCTGCCCTACATTTATTTTAAATGGAATTTCTCTTTCTTTCTGTTGTTTCTGGGCTTTGCTAGTCATATGCAGAAATACTGATGATTTATGTGGGTTCATTTTATGTCCTGAACCTTTCCTACGGTTGGTAATTGTTTGAAGCAACATTTTTATAGATTGTTTTGGATTTTCAAAGTATACCATTATATCATCTGCAAAAAGTGATAGTTTTCTTTTCTCCCTTCCTATTGTAGTTCCTTCACTATCTTTTTTTCTCTTATTACTAAAGTTAACATTTCTAATACAATATTGAATAAAAGTGGTGATAATGGGCATCCTTGTTTCATCCTTGATCTTACTAAGAATACTTATAACTTATCCCCATTACATATAGTGATTGCTGATGGTTTGAGATAGATACTGCTTATCATATTAAGGAAAACTCCATTTCTTCTTATTCTCTCCAGTGCTTCTAATAGGAATGGGTGCTTTATTTTGTTAAAAGCTTACACTGCAACTATTGAGATAATCCTGATTTCTGTTAGGTGTTTTTAATTGATGTGGTTGATTTTGTTTGTAGTTTTCCTAACATTAAACCAGCCTTGTATTCCTGGTATAAATTCCACTTGGCCATAGTGAATAATCCTAGTGATAAATTGCTCTAATCTCTTTGCTAATATTTTATTTTGAAATTTACCAACAATATTCATTGAGGAAATTGGTCTATAATTTTCTTTCTCTGTTTGGCGCTTCCTGATTTAGATCTCACAACCATATTTGCCACATAAAAGGAATTTGATAGGAATCCTTCTTCACCCATTTTTTCCAAATAGTTTATATATTATTTGAATTAATTGTTCTTTAAATCTTTGGTAGAATTCACTTGTAAATCCATCTAGTACCAGAAATTATTTTTTCATAGGGAGTTCATTGATGACTTGCTCAATTTATTTTTCTAAAATTGGGTTATTTAAGTATTTTATTTCTTCTTATGTTAATTTGTGCTCTTTATACTTTTTGTAAATATTCATCCATTTCATCTAGATTCTCAAATTTTTTGGCACATAATTGGGCAAAATAGTTACTAACTATTGTCTTAATTTCCTCTTCACCGGTGATGCATTTACCCTTCTCATTTTTGATAATGGTAATTTGGTTAGTTTTTTTCTTTTTGTAATTTGATTAGACAAATATTTATCTATTTTATCATCTTTTCATAAAATTAGCTCTGTTTTTATTAATTCTGTAGTTTTCTTACTTTAAATTTTATTGATTTCTGCTTTGTATTTCAGAATTTCTGATTTGATATTTAATTGGGGATTTTAAATTTCCTCTTTCTAGCTTTTTTAGTTCATGAAAATTTCATCTATCTCTTTCTCTAATATTCATATAGACATTTAGAGATAAAAAAAATTTCCCCTAAGAACTTCTTTATTTGCATTCCATACATTTTTGTATGTTGTCATATTATTGTCATTTTCTTTGATGAAATTATTGATTGTTTCCCTGATTTGCTGCTTGACCCACTCATTATTTAGAAGAGACATTTAGTTTCCAAATAGTTTTTGGTCTCTTTTTCCATGACTCTTTATTACACATGATTTTCATTTCATCATGATCTTAAAAGGATGCATTTACTATTTCTGCTTTTCTACATTTAACTGCAATGTTTTTTTGCCAGAATACATGGTCACTTTTTGTGTTTGTGCAATGTGCCACTAAGAACATATATATATATATATATATATATATATATACACACACATATATATCCCCATTCAGTTTTCTCTAGAGGGCTATCATATTCAATTTAACCTTATTCTTATGTATTTTATGTTTCTGAGCATGGGAGGTTGAAGACACCCTCACCCCCCCTCCACTAGTATAGTTTTGCTGTTTATTTCTTCCTATAACTCATTTAACTTCTCTATGAATTTGGATTTTATACTACTTGGTGCATATATGTTTAGCCTCGAGATTTCTTCATTGTTTATGGTACATTTTAGGAAGATGTAATTCCATTCCTTATCTTTTTTAACTAGATCTATTTTTTATTTTGCTTTGTCTAAGATAAGCATCACCACCCCTGCTTATCTTTGTTTCAGCTGAAGTATATTATATTCTGCTCCAGCATTTTACCTTTAATCTGTGTGTATTGCTCTACTACAAATGTGTTTCTTGTAAACAGCATATTATAGGATTCTGGCTTTAATTCACTTTGTTATATGCTTCCATTTTATGGGAGAGTTCATTACATTAACATTCGTGATTTTTAAATTTTTCTTCCTGGATATATTTTCCATATCTGTTATTTTTCTGATGAGGATATATATATATATATATATATATTTACTTTTTTCATTCTTCTAATTCTGTTTCAATGCTTCTTAATATCTCATTAAGTCATTAGTTTCCATCTGCTCAATTATGATTCTTAAGGAATTATTTTCCCTAGTCAGATTTTTCACCTCCTATTATATTCGGCAAATGGTATTTTTAAGGAGTTGTTTTCTTTTTCCAAGCTATTGACTCTCTAGCATAATTCTCATTTCTTTTCTGAATTTTTCTTCTACCTCTCATTTGATTAACAAAATGCTTTTAGAGCTCTTCCAAGAGGGTTGTTTGGGTCTTTAGACCAATTCATCGTCCACTTTAAGTCTTCATACATGGACATTTTGACATTTTTGTGCTATTCTGAGTTTGTATTTTAGTCTTCTCTGTCACCATAGTAGTTTTCTATGGTGAGGTTTCTTGTCACCATTGTAGCTTTCCATGGTGAGGTTTTTCTACTTTTGTTCATATTTTAGCCTATGTGTGCCTTTTATAGTTGAGCTCTGTTCCTGGGGCACAGGTGGGCCCTATCCCAAGCTTCTTTTTCTGGGGACCAGGGGTCTGATCACTGGCTTTCTGTACTGAAGCCTCACTGCCTTCGGGTTGCCAGGCCTAGGTGCACCTGTTTTGAAGGGGATAGAGCAGCTGGCAGACTGCATTCTGCATTGGAGCTGGGGGGTCTCACAAGAAGATGGGTGTACCACTAGCCTGCTAAGCCCAGACCTAGGGTCCTCACTTGCTGATCTGTGCTATGGCTATTAGCCTTATGCTGGCATGCCCAGACACCTTCTGCATGGTGTTTCATTTCCCTTTTGCCCAAGTGAAAAATACTTTTCCGCGGCAGCTAGATGGCACAGTGGTTAAAGCACTGGCCCTGGATTCAGGAGTACCTGAGTTCAAATCTGGCCTCAGACACTTGACACTAGACAGCTGTGTGACCCTTGGCAAGTCACTTGACTCCCATTGCCTGCCCCCTCCCCCCCAAAAAAAAGAAAAAAAAAGAAAAAAACTTTTCCACTGTTTTTTTTTTTGTAGGTTCTGTAGCCCCAGAATCCATTTAGAAGTTCAATTTAATGTTGTTTCTTTGGATCTGCTATGCCTACACAATACAGGAATTAAATTTAAGATAAAATATTGGTATGTAACTTATTTGGGACATTCATCAGTTTCAGAAAAAACAAATATTCCAAAATTCTACTTATTTACCAACATCATTTTCTCATTCTTAGAGATAAAAAATGACAGGGTAGTAATAACTTTGAAGAATTAAAATCTCAAATCATTCAAAGAGCAATACAAATGATTATTATATGTATGTATGCATGTATATATGTATATATATATATGTATAAATATATACATACCATCACTACATATACATATTATATGTATATGTGTGTAAATATATATATATATATATATATAATACCATCAACTCTAATTATTTTCAAATATGAAACTATTCTCTCTTCTTTTTCCTCTCTACCTGTATGCACAAAACACCATGGAGTTAGTTATATTAAGGGATATTGTCTTTATTCTTGCCTTACGCTAAAATGTTTTCTTTTTCCCCTTCACCTACCTGAATCCTTCCCATCCTGTAAAAATCAAATTAAGTCCTACCTTCTCAATGAATTTTACCTTATCACTACAAACAGAAGTGATCCCATGTGTCTGTGAATTGCTGAAGTACTTATTTTCTGTACAGCTCATTTGACCCTAATTATATGTTGTCCCAGAATATAAATGTCCTGGCTGGAAAACTGGTCTACTGACCAAAAGCAACACTCATGAAATTTGCATGAGCTTGTCAGGATTTGTAGCAAGTACCTTATCAATTAGAAATAATCTTTCTATAGCATTTACAAAGAAATTTTCCAATGAAATTTATAAGGCATATATGTATGCATATATATACATATGCCCACATGTATATGTATGTGTATATGAATGTATCTATGTATATCACCATACTATAGCATTTATACTTTGCTTATTTGAACTGTCCAAGAAGTAAATAGTTAATATCTTATTGGCACTTTTTCATGGTTAAGGAAGTAAGATTTCAGAAATGTTAAATTACTTGCTCAAAGTAAAGTTACTTCAAATAAAAAAGCCAATACATAAAAGAGCTGAAATTTGAAACCAAAAGAGTAGCTATAGTAGATGAACAATGAATATTCATTAATTGATGGATTACAACTAATGGCAGAGTTTAGTCTTTTGACTTATATCTTTCCTATATGCAACTGCTTGCAGAAAGTTCGACTTTAATGTATATATAGATAATAATTTTTATTTGTCTTATGGGTAAAATGTGGGGTATATCAACAGGTATATTTTAGTTTGCCTGGGCATCTCAAAAGGGAAATTAATGAAGAATAAAGGAAGTAATGCAAATGACCACTAAAGTCATTGTTGTACTACACAGATGGAGCCTAAATGATATATATATATAATGGAATCCATTTACATTTTTAAAAATTCCATGTTCATTCTTCCCATCAATATGTGTTCTTATCATTGTATGTATAAATCCTATATAGTAAGAGTCAGAATACCTGGATTCTATTTCTGTCTTAGCAACTAATTAACTTTATGATCTTTGACAAAACACTATAACTTTTTGGCACTCAGTTCTACCATCTATTCTAGAAGGAGAATGGACAATAAGTTAGATGATCTTGACGTATTTTTCAGTATGTAATGATTGGAATGATGCCACCTACTGGAGACTAACTATAGAAATGAGGTGAACATCTCTGAGGGCAAGACCATGCATCTTTTCTTTGGCATCAGGAAGTGATGTTTGCTGGTGGGAGGAGGAAGGGGGAGCCAGGTGCTCTGTCTCTCACTCTTTCCTTTGGAGTTGGGTGGAGAGCGGAGCTAGAAATGTGCTCTCCATTTAATAGATAGGAATCTAGGCCTTTTCTTCTCTCTTTACCAAATTCTTGTTCTCCTTAATAAATGCTTAAAAGTCTAACTCTTGCTAAAGCTTATAATTTATTGGCAACTACTCATTAGACACTTTAGACAGACTATCTAGAATTTTAACCTTTAACAGATGGCAACCATGAAGGCATAGCTGAACCTCACTCTTCTGATCTTCCAGTTGTATAAGAAATTTCCCCTACCCTGTCCCTTTAAATCTGAAGTACTGCTGAATTGCTGGGTGTTTTCCCTTTAAATTTTTTCAAATGGACCTTTTAATCTCCCTAATTACCCTATTTTTGATTTTAGTCTGTTTAACCAGACAAATGGGAGATAATATCATGTTTTTGTTTTGTTTTGTTTTTTTGCAGGGCAATGGGGGTCAAGTGACTTGCCCAGGGTCACACAGCTAGTAAGTGTCAAGTGTCTGAGGCCGGATTTGAACTCAGGTACTCCTGACTCCAGGGCTGGTGCTTTAGCCACTGTGCCACCTAGTTGCCCCTGAGATAATATCATGTTAATGCTTTGTTTTTGTGGATTTTCTATTTTTATTTTTGTTAGAAGAGCCAGCAAGGTGCTCACACAAGGGTACTACTCCCCCTCTCCCACCCATGCTTTTTCAGAGAAAACTCTGATTTCTGCAGCTTTTCCAAGTTCTAACACTAATTGTTGCTCTAATTTTGCATGCCTGTAGGCAACAACCCAACCTCTGGAAGCTTTTAATCCCTTAGGGCCTGGAGGCAAAGTGGGGGAAGAGGAACCCAGGCCTCAGTTCAAAACCAAATCTGATTCAAATTGCCCTCATCCCTCCCCTCTTCTCCAGACCCCACCTTCTACCCCTCCCTTGGCCAAGCCCCTTGATTCCCCTGCTCAGGAAGTCCAGAGATCTGATGCATATAGGCAGCTTTCTCTAACTTCATTTGCAGCTTCAGGCTCAGCCTTTCCCCAGCCTGGCTATGCTTCTGACTCAACCTTAGAAAGCTCTTTAAATTCCAGATATGCTTGTTTTGTTCATAATTTTGCTAATCTGCTTTTGTCTTTAATTATTAACCTTATAAAGCATTTGTATGGTGAAAAGACTGACAGACAATATAGAGGGATTAAAGAAGAAAAACTTAAGATGAATAATAATGACAATCATCAAAATAGTTCAGGACTCCACTTCTTTTGCCACAGAAGGGTATATATTTTATGTAAATGTAGAAGTAAGCAGCAAGGTATTGATATGAGTATTGGGGATTTTAGATACCGGAATCAAAAGTGTTCTGAATTCACTCAGAGTAATAGTATCAGTTCAGAGGTTACATAGTATTTCTATGCTATTACATCTATATTTTGAAATTAATGGTATGGGTTTCTTTTCAGAGATTTTCATGCTTTTGAGATTGTGTGTTATACTTAGTTTAGAAAAAAGTGAATATTTGTAAAAATATTTATAGTCATGTGATCAAGTTTATATTTTATAATACTCTTAATAAAATTAAGTTCATATTCATTTAGATTTCCCTAGTTTGAATTTCATTGTCTTTTATTGTTCCATGTGTATTTTCTTCTATTCATTTATTTATCTAATTTTGAAACATTCCAAGATGGTTTTGATTTCATAATACAATGTTAATTCTAAGAGGATTGTGCTCCCTTATTCTGCGTTGTTTGTTTTTGTTATTTTTTTCTCTCAACTGATTATTTGATCAAACTCTTTAAAGCATTTTCCAGGCAAAAAGATTGCCATGGCAAGTGTAAATTTATTCTAGAAATATTATTTTTGATAAGCATATTCCAAAAAAAAAAGAGGGGAACATTTGTAAAAGTTTTCTTTTAAAAAAAAAGTTTTCTTTAGGATTGTGTTATGCCTTAACTTGTATTTAAATATGTTCTGATTTTTCACAAAAGTAATTGTATACTTAGTAAAAAAAAAGGGGGGGTATTATTTGAAATTGTTGCATAATTATATATTATATTCTGAGTTAAGATGTATTCACATTTTTTGCAATCATTTATTATCCTCAATTTTTAAATCCATATGAGACTTGGATTATGGGAACTTATCATTTAATACATTGATTGCCTTTATTCTGAGTTATCAGATGCCAGTTGGCCAAGATGCCATCCAATCACAAGAGGAATACATGCAAGAGCAAACACAGAACTGTCACATGAGGGAAGACATGAATGAAGTCAAGATATGGCTGAGGGGACAGCTTTTGACAAATGTTGAGGTTGGATTCTCTTGGTTTAATATTTTATTCTCTTTTTCCCCACAATATTGTACAGATTGCTGGAAATATTCATCCCAACCATCTCATTCTACACCTGGCTTCTATGTCCCCTCCTATATGCCTGATGCCATGGACATCTCAATCCCATGCATCCGATTAAGTTAGATTCAGTTTCCTCCAATATGTTCAGTGGCATGGACATATATTCCATCCACCTATTTTAAGCCTGGCATACTGCATGGGCAGTACATATTGCTCAGACGTGGGAATACTCATATCCCATCATTTCTCTGTTCTTTTATGGTAACCCTCATAATTATCTCAGGTGTCATGATAAGTAACAGTGTTGAATTTTGTCTTGACATCTGTTACCAATTATATTAGATTTTTAAATTTCTCATAATGTCATGAGGATAATTAGGCAGATGATGCAAAAAGTAATGAAACAAAGATAAAAATTATTTTAAAAAATTAATATCACAGCAATTGTCTTCTCAATTACCCTCCATAAGGGGGGACTATAGTAATATTAATTTTAAAGACTGTTTCAATTTTTGTTTTATTATATGTTTCATGTGTAACAACTAAGATTCTGAATTCCCTTAGACATGTTTTTGAGAACTTTCATTGTTTGATTTGATTATTGACAATGCTATTTTAAAGTTGTGTTAAGCTCAATTTTGTAGGAAACTTTCCTGGCTGATTACCAGCATCAACACATCAACCCCTGAAAAGACTTCCATTCCATGACTACACCTGGAGAACATCTGAGAAAAGACTTTCAGAAACTTTAAATGAACAATTTTGTTTTGTTGTTGTTGTTGTTTTCTTTTTCTCTTTCTGTTATAATATACACCATCTGTAACATGTACTCTCTGCAGAGGCCCTCCCTTTGCAAGACTAATGTCAAAGCGTCGATTCATGAGGACAAAAAACTGCCCCTCTGGACAAAACTTTCCTCTCTTCCTTTTCTATATTGTTATTAACATATTATTAGTTAATGATTGGAATGACGCCACCTGCTGGAGATTTACTGTAGAAATGAGGTGAACATCTCTGAGGGCAAGACCATCCATCTTTTCTTTGGCATCAGGAAGTGACATTTGCTGGTGGGAGGAGGAAGGGGGAGCTAAGTGCTCTGTCTCTCGCTCTTTCCTTTGGACTCAGGTGGAGAGCGGAGCTAGAAATGTGCTCTCCCTTTAATACATAGGAATCTAGGTCTTTTCTTCTCTCTTTACCAAATTCTTATTCTCCTTAATAAATGCTTAAAAGTCTAACTCTTGCTAAAGCTTATAATTTATTGGTGACCACTCATTAGATATTTTAGACACACTAGCTAGAATTTTAGCCTTTAACAAATATTAGAAGTATAAAATATTTTAAATGATAAAATAAGTAGTACAACTAAAAAAATACTATTGTTATATATACTTATATATATACACACTTGAGTTTCTAGCAGTACAGTACATTCTTTCAAAATATATGCCAGTGATTTCATTCCCAACTTTTTGTTATCTAAATTAAAATTAAACTTCTACTCACTTTCTGACTTTTCATACAATTTTTCCTTTTATTTTCACACCTTCTATTACTCTTTTTAATAATTTCCATATGCCTATAATAAATTTTTATTAAGAAATTCTCTTAAGATCCTTCAAATATTAGTGACATAATTTTATCCTATATTGCTACCTTTGGGAAGTATAATGAGTGGATGAATATGTTAATAGACCTTGAGGTAGAGTAGAGGAAAATGATTGTAATGTCATTTAATACAAAAACCCCTATACTCTCCAATTTTAAATAGGCCATAGGGTTTTTTGCTATATAATAAGAAACAGAAGGAAATCACACAAATATTTTTTTCTCCATTAGTTTGGTCAACAGCTCCCCTTAAGAAATTGAAACATCTAATCAGGTACTTTTGAGTATTCAAGAGAGGTAGCCTAGTGAAAATTAAGAAAGTTAGAATTAAACCCAGTAAATTATGCTGTTCAAGTTTTGGTGATGGAGAAGGTTATAATTAAGTAGATTTATTGTTTTCCTCTTATACTGGATTTTCATAACTATATATAAGTCAGTGATTACTGGTGATTTCAATTTAATTGATTAATTTGAAATATTTTTCTATGTTGTCATATTACATAAATGATTATTTTATTTATAAGAGGCAGAATAGATAGAACTTTGATCTTGGTGTCAGGAATGCTTTGGTTCAAGTATTGCTTCTTAAACAGATTTATTGTATGACCTTCTTAAAAGTCACTTAACCACTTAGACCTCCAGGACACTCTCAGACTATCAGCTCCAGAAAAGTTGTAGATCTACATTGATAGAGGTGGTTTATTTATCTAGAGTTCCCACACTGATGAAATGACATGAATAGATGAAAAAGAAAATCACATTATAATTTATTTTCTTTCAAGAGAAAATGTATAATCTAGATATATTGAAAGTTAATCTTATAATTAATTCTTTTTTTTTGTTTTGTTTTGGCATGTGATTTCATGATTACATCCCTTTCTGTCTTTGACTTATTCCCTCTCTTTAGTCTGTTTATGCTTTAATTCTCTACAACAGATTTTGTTGAATAAGCTAATATTATCTTTGATTTGCCCTTTTTGTTATTAAATTCAACATAAATGATATAAGAAGTGTTGACTCTGTCCCAGGAAATTATTTATAGGGACTTATTTTTATTTTTGCTCATAGATTTATTATCAAACCAACCCCACAAATTCCTTTTTGCTTCTCCAATCTTGTATATTTCCCATATCTTCTGTTTTCATTCATGGGAAAAAAATGTCATTTTGCATGTTTTCACAGATAGCATGAGACAATGAAAAGGGTTTACAAACAAATTTACAATAAAAGAACATAATTAAAATCTCAGACTGTCCTTTAACTGTTTTAACTATGTCACGGTGGGTAGGTCACTTAACCTCTCTGGGTATAAATTTCCTCATCTTTTTGAGGTTGCTTCTAATCCTAGATCTATGGGGATATGATGTATGAAATGAGAAAGTTAACCTCAATGATCTCTAATGTCCCCTCAAACTCTACAAATATAAATCTAAGGACTTTAGAATATCCATGAAGTGTCTCTATATCGGTAAAACCTGCTGGAATAGGTGGTCACCTAGCATAGCCTATATAGGTGTAGGCTCATCTCTATACCATATATATATATACACATACATGGAAATAACTCCTTTCCATCACCACCACTCCTTGCTTCCCCAAACTTTTCCATATTTTTCTTGCTTTAATATCTCTGTTCTGCTCTTCCCTAGCCTTCCATTGGACTTAATGGAATCTCTGGTTCTATCTCTGCTTCTGGTTCTAATAACATAATGCCCATACAATTAGTCCTATATACAGGAATTATTTAGTATATGTTTTCATCTCACTTATTTATGTACATGTTTTATTTTCTCAATGATACAAGCTCTTTGAAGACTGAGGAAGATAAGCTTCTCTACTGCAGATATGAGAGTAAACAAAAAAGACTATCTAAAAGGCAACTATCTTATACATCTGGAAAAGAAACTCATATATTTTTTTTTTCCTGGAATAGGAACCAGTACTAAGATATAACTAACCCTGGTCTAGAGGAAGGAACATATGAATCACAGCTAAATGGCATGTGGAACTAACTGGGGTATGAGTAAAAAATGAGGAGGGTATAATCATCACTGGTATTTAAACAAATCAGAATAAAGGAATAAGCGATTTCCAGTTTCTTAGAATACTGAGAGTTTATGTATGTGACTTTCCCAGGGTTATACAAGAATTATGTGGCAGAAGCAAGAGTTGCAAACAGTTCTCTCTGTTATTGAGGCCGGCTCTCTAAATACTAAACAACACTGCATATCATCATATAATTACTAATTCCTTTCCTTCCTTTTGGCTATTCATATATCAAGTAGTCTATATAGTATATTAGACAAGCTGGAGAAAATATGGAAGATGACCTTTTGGGATGGTGAATGTACTGAAGATCTTTCTATATGAAGATGGGGTTAATTAAGTAGGAACAGTCTTAGGGGAAAATAGATGTGTTTGAGAATGTGAAAAGTCATCATATGGAAGATTTGTTATGTTTGCTCTGCTGAGAGCTGAATGAAGAGTGATGGAAAGAAATTATAGAGCAGCAGATATAGGCTCAAAAAAAGGAGTCACTCAAACAATTGGCGGCATTCAAAGCATAATGGGCTAATTCATGAAATAGTGAATTGCTGTTATTAGTTTTTTTCTTAAAAGGTTAGATGACCACTTTCTGTGTGTGTTGTAAGGAGGAACGACTGTCCAGCTATGGGTTGAATTAGGTTGTCTCTGAGGGCTTTTCTTTCTCTGAGGTTCTTTGATTTTGTAACTCAAATTGGAATAATGAATACAACTTTAATTACAAAAGCTTGGATGTTTAACTCATATACTGATGGAAGAAACAGTAAATATTTCAGAATAAAAACCCTTTTTTAATTTAGATAAAAATGCATTAAATATGAAAGTCAAATCATGATATGGGAAAGAAAAAGTAATACTAATATTATTATTATCTTGGGAAATTTTTGTGTGTTTGATCTTTATACTGAAAATGACTTAAAAAAGGATTAACTCTAGCAATAGCTACAAGAATAAGATTTATAAACCAAACTACGCATTTTTATGCTAGTATCTTGTTGGAATGAATGGTGGTAAATTAAAGTGAATTTATTTTGAAGCTTTTCTGATCATATTTATTGTTGAACAAGCTGAGTTCATTCACTACAGTTATACTATTTATTACCGGGAATCAGAAGGGGTTAAAGTAAGAATCTCTTCTCAA
This sequence comes from Dromiciops gliroides, assembly GCF_019393635.1. NCBI lineage: Eukaryota > Metazoa > Chordata > Mammalia > Microbiotheria > Microbiotheriidae > Dromiciops > Dromiciops gliroides. The sequence continues at coordinate 367,687,625 of NC_057861.1, read as the reverse complement.
AGCTTTTAGGCCTAATAATCTCTACTAAATTGTTCCAGGCTAAGAATTTTGAAACAAAATCTTTTATTTAATAGTGCATCTTATCTAAATGCTAAATCCTCCTATATTTGAGAGTTTGCATTTTATCTTTTTATTATCTAAAGTGCATATGTGACTGGGATTAAAAACAGTTATTTACATGAACTAAAGCTAGGGAATAAAACAATTTTATATATTGGGAAAGGATGTTAAATATATATTCAAGAAATATAAAAATGTATTCATAAAAAAGGCATTCTTACAAATAAAGGTTGTAATTAGTGATATTATCTGTATTAACAGAACTTCTTTCATTGCCAAATAGCTAAAAAGCCTTTCAGACTGTATACCTTCCCATTCTTATGTCAAAAATGTGTTTTAATTCATTCTATGTTTGCAAATGAAGAGTAGGACTACCAAAGAGAGAGAGCGCAATGAGAACTCAAATCACTTTAGAAACTGAAATCTGAGCTGGCTATATATTCTTTGAACATAAACAGAATCAAAGGCTCATAGAACTCCAAGAATCTCAGTGACCATTTATTTTAATCCATATATAGTATACCAGGGCTTAATACATGGAGCTCCATCCTCAGAATATATGCAAATATGTAGTGTCTTCTTACAGCCCTTGTGAAAGAGGTTGGCATATTTGTTTAAGGAACAATGTCCTGCTACATCATTCAAGATATACATGGGTATTGTAATTGTTGTTTACAAGCCCAATTTTTATATTTTATATACATACATACATATATACACACATATATATAATATAAATTGGCTTTGAAAACAATAGTTATATATATAATTGTGTGTATATGTTATATATGTGTGTATGTGTAAAATGTATGTGCATGTATGTGTATATGTATATGAAATGTACATGCATATGTATATGTGCATGTACATGTAGGTATATGCATATATGTATGTGTCTATATGCATACACACAAGTATATATGTATGTATATGTATATGTGCACAAACATATGCACACAAATGTGTATTCTTACTTGGTCTTCTGGAAGGAGGATAGTTCTTTGATCTTCTCTCATCTGGAGCAAGAACATATGACTCTGCTGCTGCTGAGAAGAAATAGCAGTCATGAGTAGTGGACTCTTGGAGCCAGCTGGCAGTCTGCTCATTGGTACCCAAGATAAAAGTGTTTTCCTTTGTATTTGTTCTTTCCTGCTTCCAGGAGAAGGAAACATAGAGATAGTTTGTTAAATATAATCTTGCTATCTTCCAACAGCTAGAATAGTACTTTTCCCATGGACTTAACTTCCAAGTAAAGCCTAATTGATTGATGTATCCCTGTTTCTGTTACTTCTGGATTTAGTCAATCATGTCACTCTTCGGGTCTCAATTGTTACCTCACTAAAATACTAGCATGGACTCCAGTTCCAGGGCTATTCTTATTATATCATATTTAAGGTAAACTTTTGTGATTTTGGATAACTTTAATTGTAAGGAAGTTGTGGTTTTATTTTGTTTTGTTTTGCTTGTTCTTGTTGTTTTCTGCTTTTTGTTTTGTTATGTTTTTCCACTTCCAAAATCTTTTTTTCACCTTTTTTTCAACTTTTCTTTATTGCTCTTGCACTTTAGGGCTAGTGTGTGAAAAAGCCTAATTCCTTTTCCATTGGGTGGCCCTCATTAAATCTTACCTGTACTATTACAATAGCCTTTTCATTGATGATTTTGCATTAATCCCACCCCACCTCCCCTGCTGCTGATCATCTTCCGCATCCTTTTCAAATTAATTTTCCTAAAGCACAGGTATGACAATGTCCCTCCCTTTCACAAGAAATTTGCCTATAATGTTGTCATTAGTCAATAAGTATTCATTAATCACCTAAAGTGTGTCAGACATTATGTTCAACACAGGGTTCAAAGAAAAGGCAAAAAGACAATAGCTTATCTTAAAGACCTTATAGGCAAATGGCAGAGATAACATTCCAATAAATATGTTAAAACATAAGATAAACTGGATTAAATAGATATAATCAATAGAATGAAAGAAGATGTATTAAGAGGTATCAAAAAGTTTTCTTTTGGATGGCAGAATTTTAACTGAAACTTGAAGGAATCCAGGGAAGCCAGAATATGGACATGAGAGAGGATAGATGTCCAGCCACTGAGAATGCCCAGTGAAAATGGCTGAGTCAGGATATTCAGAGTCTTGTTTAAGAAATAATAAGGAAGGCAGTGAATTATAGATAGAGTTCATTTAATCATAGAGTATTTGGCTAGTGGAAGAAGTTGGTAGATGACAGGAAAGGTAGAATGGGATCAGATGATGAAACATTTTAGAAACCAAGCAGAGACTTATAGTTGATCCTGGAGGTAATAGACACTAGAGAGTCACTGGAGCTTATTAAAAGTGAGAGGGGGGGGGGGTGAGTGGCTGTTAAACTGATATGGTCAGATATGATTTAGGAAGATAACCTTGATAAATGACTACTGGTGAATTGGAGTGGAGAAATACAAAGCAGAGAGAACAACTAGTTATGAGTATATGAAGGCTTTCACTAAGTTGGTAACAGTGTCAGAGGAGAGAAGAGCAATACACAAGATGCTGCAGAGTATATTCAGCAGGACTTGCCAACTGATTGGATATAATGGGAGTTTGATGATTAGAAATATTAGAGACATAGTTTCTGGGGAATTTATTAATAGTTCAGCAGATTATTAATAAAAGAAGGTCTATTAGCCATATCTCTAAGACCAAAGACCCTTATTGGAAGTGGGGTGACAGGTCAAATACCCTTCCAATTTTAGGAGGTCCATCACATAGCAATCAAATCTAATTGGTTGACAGCAACCAAATCTAATTGGTGGATGTGATTTCAGGTGGGCTATGTTAAAATGTAATCTCGGTATACATGACTCAGATGACATCAGAGAAGGAATGTGGACCCCTTGCCAAAAGTATTTTCCACCTAGTTGTGGTTTAATCTCACCAGTAAAGTCTTTCAGCTAACTAGACAAAAGGATCTGTTTGGCCAAGATTAATCATACTTTCAAGGAGAACTTCCATTTGGAATGGGGGTGGGTGGGGGAAATAAGACTAAGAAAAAAAGGGAGAAAACTGCATCTACCAATATCTTGGTAAGTGATAATTATTTCTTACAGGAGAGAGGAGGAAGAATGAAACATCTAAGATAAAATCTGGGTTATAAGTCTATGTAACTGGGATGATGGTGGTGTCTTTGATAGTTATAAGGAAGTTTGGAAAAAGAAAAGGTTTCTGGATAGAGAAAATGAGTTGAATTTTAGAAAGGTTTAGGTTAAGATGTCTATATAGCATCCAGTTGAAGATGTTTAAGAGGAAGTTAGAGATGTTAGCACCGAGATTAAGGGTACATAAATAAATCTGAGAATCCTGCATAAAGATAGTAAGTGAATCCATCAGGGCAGAAAAGGTTACCAAATGAAATAGTAGAGATGTAAGAGAAAAGGGCCTAGAAAATAGCGTTTTAGGACATACATGAGTGAGTGGAAATGACCTAAATGAAGATTCAGGAAAGACTACAACTTTTGTTTGACAAACCTTTAAAAAGCTTTTTCCAGGGGGGCAGCTAGGTTGCACAGTAGATAAAGCACCGATCCTGGATTCAGGAGGATCTGAGTTCAAATCTGGCCTCAGACACTTAACACTTACTTGCTGTGTGACCCTGGGCAAGTCACTTAACCGTCATTACCCTGCAAAAATAAAAATTAAATTAAATTTTAAAAAACCATATAAAAAAGCCTTTTCCAGTCTATCCCTAGCTTCTCAAGATGTTTTACACAATCTAGGCTTCATGTACTCATGATTTCAGTCAAAGTGATCAGCTTGCTCTTCCCCATATATGACTTTCCATCTCAAAGTTCCATGTATTTATACATCCTTTCTACCATATCTGTAGTACACATCCTCCTCACTTCTACCTCAAGGAAGGAAGGAAGAAAAGAAGGAGCTGCACTGCCCAACTGGAACTTGCCCATTGGGTCCCCATTGGGACAGTTATTTCTCATACAGTGTTGGTAGTTGTTTGTCTTTTGTTATCATAGAGGACAAGGACAGCAGAGAGATTTCCTGACTTGCATTGAATTGGATTTAAGTGCAGCAGGACTATACAAAGTCATAGCCTCACTCTTTCCTCTGGAGCCATATGGGTCCAGTAGCAAGATAGAGATAAGCACAACTGGTGATGGCCCCCAGGAGAAACTAGAAGTCATTAAAAGCACTGTCCTGTATCAAAAGGCTATTTATTCTGCCATCATTCTATCCCAGTTCATTGTCAAACACATTATACAGATGAGGAAATTGTAGGTTAAAATGAATCACTAATATAGTTATTATAATTGAGTACCACAAAATTATTCTTTAAACATGAAAGGCAATATTACAAAATGGAAGAATATATGGTACTTGGAATCTGAGGATCCCTGTTTTTATCTGACCTCTGTCACTTCATATTTGTCTGACCTTGAGCAAATTATTTATACTCAATTTCCTTTGTAAAATAAGGGGTTTTGATTTAGTATCTTTAAGGTACCTTTTAGCTCTAAATCTATGATCCTAAGAAATCACTCCAAATGTGATGATTTTGGTAATTTTATAGAGGTAGATCATGCAACTGAATTTTTAAGAAGGGAGAATGAAAAAAAAAATCATTGTTAATGTTCAAATAGAAGGAACAAGTAATTCCTGGTTTATGAGGATTAAATGGTTTAAAGTTTTGACCCAAATAATAATGCATTAGATTTATTACTTTATGGTTTGCAAAATAATTTACAGTTCATTTGATTCTTACAAGACCCCCATGATACATATGTCAAGTATAATTATGAAGATATAATAAAAATGAAAACATTGAAATAACTTTCCCCAGTTCATATAGTTAGAAAGTAAGAGAGCCAAGATTTGCATACTAGCCTTCCTACTTCTATTCTAAGTTACTTTCAAGTAAAAATAAAAATTTTTAAAAGGTCTGTTTAATCAAAATACTTTTTGTTCAATAGAACAGTGGTCACTGGATCAATTATACTCGGTGATAAAAGATCAAGACTCCTCTTTATTTCACATTATGCACCTGGCCCATAAAAGTAAATTGAGATATAGTTCTGGCAAGTTGGTGGTTTTGCTCTTTGAAGTAAGAAAATTAGAGAATCAGAACATTCAAAGACAAATTAGTACTATTACTAAGACCAATGAATGGAAGGACCTTGAAGTTATGAAGCATTTCTCATTAGCTCATTCCTTTAAATGAAGTGAAACTTCATTTGAAGTGCTTTGGTATGTGTCTTGATTTGATATGGATTTGTGTAACCAGTCATCAAAAAGAGAGCCTTACTAATTCAGCAAATTTAATCATGTATATTTTATTTAGTTATTAAAATGATCGTTATTCATAAAGTAATTTGACTAGTCTTGATTTCTTCTTTACATTCTGATTTTAAAATGTATTCTAACTTTAGAGCTGTTTTATATAGGGACATCAGGATTTTGAAAATTAGTCAAAAAATTGATTCAGGTAAAGATTCAGAGATGGGAAATTTATTTTTGCAGTAGCCCATCTTCATTGCTGTTTTAGTCTTTTGTTACACTATTCTCTTTTATATCTCTCCATCAAAAGGTTAACATAAGACCTTCTATGATATATGCATATAATTCTTTTAAATGTGTTACATAAATTTTGTTGCAACTGAGGAAAGTATCTCACTTGTCTTATCATTTAATAGTACTACCAAAATATGGTCCTTACCATTCCTTTTATTAGATTGTATGCTTCTGTACAGCTCTGTCTAAGCCATAATCTTCTTTGGGTTTCTAGGTGACATTGCCTTGCATCTTGAATAGAGAAAGCAATAAGAGTTTGTTCAATATATAAAAGTCTCCAAGTGTCACTTTGTCCATCCACATCCAGCACAGTCTTTTATTAGAAAAGAGTGCTTAGCAGAAGCTCATGAGTATTGTTTGTTCTGGTCCTGAATTTATTGTGTGTGCACCTACAGGGATGGCTGGTAATTCAGTTTGAAGGAAAATGATAACCAGAAGGTATAATGACATTTCCACTAGCTAGAATTTGAAAACAATCAGCCATTCTTTCTTCATTATTACAGTTGAGCAATTTATATGTCTTCTCCAATTCAATTTCTCACTCAGATTATGAGAACATCTTCCATTCATTGATGCTTTGGAGTTAAAAAGAATTCACATTTTAAAAAATAATTGTTTTTTATAACAACACTTTGGGGTTTTTCGGTAAAAAAACTAGGTGATTATTTTGAAGGAACATGACTTATTCAAGGTCATAATGCAAGTAAGAGGCAGAGATAAGACTGGTAGTTTATGCCTTCTGAATATGCAGAGCTCATTCCATTTCAACTTGCTATCTCTTGAAAATGTTAGTTTATCACCCTTAGTGCTTATACTTTATTTGTGTGTTCATTGTTTTCTTCTATCTTGTCATTTTGGTTGGGCTATGCTTGGCTTTAATCCCAAATTTCAAAAGATCACCAATATCATGAATGCTGTACTGATATCTCTTCCAAGAATGTCTTTTAGTGTAATTATAATGATTCCCTAAGGTAAATTAATACTATATCAGCAGATCAAATATCTTAAAGGAAAGTAAACGACCAATTTATTATAAAGAAACAGTGAAGATGAAAACATTTTTAAATCAGATCAAGGTTGGCAGCAACCCAAGGCTCACAAAATAGTAAACTTCATTAAAAGGTAATTTAGGTATGAGACCATCTTTCAAGTTAAAAAAAAAAGAGCTGAATGCTGGCTAAAGTTATTCATAGAAGAAACAACCCTGCTAACATTTGAAAAAATTATGAAAATGCAGAATGTAAGGGAAATGTTGCATAATTATATGAGGTTATGGAAGCTAGTTTAGGGTTTGGTTCCTTTATCTATCAGGCAAACTGCATAGCAAATGCTTAGTGCTTGTAATCAATGGCTATGAAAGTTCATTCAGAGAAGTTTCTGTCCCTGAAACCAACAGAGCAAACTTTACTCACATAAAAGTTATGTAAGACATGGGAGTTTAGTATCAGATGGATTGAACAATCATTTATAAACTTGGCCATAAATACCCTTAGGATTAAAAAAAATTGAATAACTTACATAAGGTTATATGGCTATCAAATGGCAGACTTCAGGGTCTTGACACTCAGTGGTAATTAAATTCCCAATACATTATGCTGCCAGGGGATAACTTCTTTCTGAAATGCTTCATTATGGCATAGATCATAAATTTAAAATTTGGTTCTCAAAAGCTAAACTAGTAGAGCATAAGCTCTCCTGGGTTTCACCAAGTCCAGGTGGGGAAAATCTTATGCAAGCACCCATAGTCTCATGTAAAAACCAAGTTAGAGTCTGCATGTCTCTCATCTCAGTTGAGCTAAGACACAAAAAGGTGATGGGGAAATGGTGGAATTTTTGTTTCTTCTTATTTTTCATTCCTGTTTTTGATTGTTAAGTAATTATTAATGCAGCTTGTGGCACCTTGAATAGAGCCTAAAATCAGGAAGACCAGTTCTGACATTAGGCACTCCCTAGCTATGTGACAATGGGTGAGTCACTTAATGTCTGTCTGCCTCAATTATTCAACTTGAAGACAATAGTACCATCTACCTCAAGGGGTTGTTATGAAATAGTAGTTGTAATGTGATTATCCCAGTGCCTGGAACATAATAGGCACTTAATAAATGCTTATTCCCTCTTCTGGGGTGCATAGGTGTTCAAAGAGGGTTAGTACTTCTGATTTTAGGGCTTGTTGAGCTCGTTTTGGGGTTGCTCATCCACCTGGCAGACAATTCTCACTTATAGCTCCAAGAAGATGTAGCAGGCACAGTGACAAAACCACAGTAAACCACCACAGGAGATAAACTAAACCAAGTTGGATGTAATTGACAGGCCACAAACCCATCCCTGAGTTAGGGTCCTGGTGTCCACGAAAAGCATGTGAAGATTTCTCCTGGTAGAATTGGTGCATGAAAACAATTTGTTCCAAGAGTGAGGCTCATGAATTTGTATAAGTCTGCCTCACTTAAATCCAATTCACACAAGTGAAAATATCATCCTGTGATGTCATTGATCCTCTTGAAAAGAAAAAAAAGAATAAACAATAACAACAATCCACTCTCTCTCCCTCTATACACAGTTAAACTATCTTTTGTATTTTAGAGTGGCTATAATATACATTTGAATAACTTAAACAATTGATTATGCATATCTATAGTCACTAATGTTGACAATTTTATTTTCCTTCATTCCTGTCATTTCTTATTTTTTTCTGACCTATTGATAGTCCACCAAGAAATTTTATAGAGTAGAAAGCTATGAAATTATAGGATTGATAGAGTAACATCTACAGGTGAAATACTGTTGTTGTTTAGTCATTCAATCATATTCAAATCTCTGTGACCCCATGGGCCATAGCATACCAATAGTCTATAGTTTTTTTTTAATTTTAAATTTTATGTATTTATGCATTTATTTGGTCATTCATTCCCTCACTTGCTCATTCATTCATTCATCTTAATATTATTTAATTTTTTCCAGTTACATATAAAGATAGCTTTAAACATTTATTTTTATATGATTTTGAGTTCCAAATTTTTCTCCCTCCATTGCTTGGGTCCCCTCTCCCCAATACAGCAAATACTCTAAATTATATATGTATGATTATAATTATATATATATATATTATGTATTTTATATGTATAATCAAAATAAATATATTCCCACATTAAAAGAATAATCAGAACAAAAGGGAAAACAACAAAAAACACAAAAAGTTAAAACAATCTTCATTCAGATCCCACAGTTCTTTTTCTCGATATGGAGAACATTTTCTATCATGAGTTCTTTGGAAGACTTGGATCATTGTATTGCTGAGAAAATCTAAGTCTATCACAGCTGATCATCACACAATGTTGATGTTACTCTGTGTAATGTTCTTCTGGTTCTGCTCACTTCACTCAGCATCAGTTGTATTTCCAGATTCCTCTAAAATCTGCCTGCTCATCATTTCTTCTAGCCTAATAATATTCCATTACATTTATTTACCACAATTTGTTTAGTCATTCGCCAACTGATGGCCATCTCCTCAATTTCCCGTATTTTGCTACCACAGAGTTGCTAGAAATATTTTTGTACATGTAGGTCCTTTTCCCTTTTTTATGATCTCTTTGGAATACAGACCTGATAGTGGCATTGCTGGGTCAAAAGGTATGCACAGCTCCATAGCTCTTTGGGTATAGTTCCAACTAGGTCTCTAGAATGTTTGGAACCATTCACATCACTCACAATGCATGTGTTCCAGTTTTCCCACATCTTTTCCAGCATTGATTATTTCCATTTTTTATTGTGTAATGATTGGAATAACGCCACCTGCTGGATACTTACTGTAGAGGAGTTCTGCCCATGAAGCGAAGGTCTTTGAGGGCAAGACCAGGCATCAGGAAGTGACGCGGACGAGTGGGAGGAGGAAGGAAGAGACTGGCGCGCGGTCTCACTCTCTTTCCTCTGGACTCTGGCGGAGAAGGGAGCTAGAAATGTGCTCTCCCTTTAATAGATAGGAATCTAGGCCTTTTTCTCTCTCTTTACCAAATTCTTATTCTCCTTAATAAATGCTTAAAAGTCTAACTCTTGCTAAAGCTTATAATTTATTGGCGACCACTCATTAGATACTTTAGACAGTTTAGCTAGAATTTTACTCCTTAACAGATGGCTGACCACGAAGAGGAAAGCTGAACCTCACTTCTGATCTTCCGGTTGGGTAAGAAATTTCTCCTACCCTTTAAACTGCTAAGTACTGGCGCACTGGCTGTGTTTTCCCTTTAAATTTTTTCGAATGGACCTTTTAAACTCCCTAATTACCCTATTTTTGATTTTAGTCTGTTTAACCAGACAAATGGGAGATAAGATCATGTTAATGCTTTGTTTTTGTGGATTTTCTATTTTTCTTTTTATTTTTGTTAAAAGAGCCAGCAACTTACTCACACAAGGAAATATCTCTCCCTCTCCCAAGCATGCTTTTTCAGAAAAACCTGAAGAGATTCCCGCAGCTTTTCCCAGTTCTAACAGTAATTGTTGCTTTAATTTTGCATGCCTGGAGGCAATGACCCACCCTCTAGAAGCTTTTAATCCCCTAGCACCTGGAGGCAAAGTGGGGGAAGAGGAATACAGGCCTGAGTTCAAAATCAAGTCTCATTCAAATTGCTCTGGTCCCTCCCCTCCTCTCCAGACCCCACCCTCTACTCCTATGGCCAAGCCCATAGCTTCCCCTGCCTGGGAAGTCCAGAGATCTGATGCACATGCTCAACTTTCTCTAACTACATTTGCAGCTTCAGGCTCAGCCCTTTCCCAGCCTGGCTGTGCTTTTGAGACAATCTTAGAAAACTCTTTAAATTCCAGATATGCTCGTTTTGTTCATAATTTTGCTAACCTGCTTTTGTCTTTAATTAGTAATCTTATAAAGCATTTGTATGGTGAAAAGCCCGACAGACAATATAGAGGGGTTAAAGAAGAAAAACTTAAGCTGAATAAGAATGACAATCAACATAGTTCAAGACTCTGCTTCTTTTGCCATGGAAGGGTATATATTTTACAGAAATGTAGAAGTAAGCAGCAAGGTATTGATATGAGTATTGGGGATTTTAGATACCGGAATCAAAAGTGTTCTGAATTCACTCAGAGTAATAGTATCAGTTCAGAGGTTACATAGGATTTCTATGCTATTATATATACATTTTGAAATTAATGGTATGGGTTTATTTTCATAGAGATTTTCATGCTTTTGAGATTGTGTTTTATACTTAGTTTTTAAAACAAGGAGAATATTTGTAAAAGCTTTTTATAGTCATGTGATCAAGTTTATATTTTATAATACTCTTATTAATATTAAGTTCATATTCATTTAGATTTCCCTAGTTTGAATTTCATTGTCTTTTATTATTCCATGTGTATTTTCTTCTATTCATTCATCTATCTAATTTTGAAACATGGTTTTGATTTCATAATACAATGTTAATTCTAGGAGTATTGTGCTCCCATATTCTGAGTTATTTGTTTTTGCTATTTTTTCTCAACTGATTATTTGATCAAACTCTTTAAAGCATTTCCTTGGCAAATTGGTTGCCAAGGCAAGTGTAAATTGATTCTAGAAGTATTATTTTTGATAAGCATATTCCAAAAAAAAAAAAAAGAGGGGAACATTTGTAAAAGTTGTCTTTGAGATTGTGTTGTGCTTTAACTTGTATTTGAATATGTTCTGATTTTTCAAAAAAGTAATTGTATACTAAGTTAAAAAAAAGGGGTATTATTTGAAATTGTTGCATAATTTATATTGTGTTCTGAGTCAAGATGTATTCACATTTTTTGCAATCATTTATTATCCTCAATTTTTAAATCCATATGAGACTTGGATTATGGGAACTTATCATTTAAGACATTAATTGCCTTTATTCTGAGTTATCAGATGCCAGTTGGCCAAGATGCCATCCAATCACAAGAGGAATACATGCAAGAGCAGACACTGAACTGTCACATGAGGGGAGACATGCATGAAGTCAAGGTATGGCCGAGGGAACGGCTTTTGACAAATGTTGAGGTTGGATTCTCTTGGTTTAATATTTTATTTTATTTTTCCCCACAATATTGTACAGATGGCTGGAAGTATTCATCCCACCCATCTCACTTCTACACCTGGCTTCTATGCTCCCTCCTATATGCCTGATGCCATGGACATCTCAATCCCATGCATCTGATTAAGTCTGACTCAGTTTCTTCCAATATGTTCGGTGGCATGGACATATATTCCATCCACCTATTTTAAGCCTGGCATACTGTATGGGCAGTACATATTGCTCAAGTGTGGGAATGCTCATATCCCATCATTTCTCTGTTCTTTTATTGTAACCCCCATAATTATCTCAGGTGTCATGATAAATACAGTGTTGAATTTGGCCTTGACACCTGTTACCAATTATATTAGATTTTTTAATTTCTCATAATGGCATGAGGATAATTAGGCAGATGATGCAAAAAGTGATGAAACAAAGATAAAAAAATTATTTTTAATAATTAATATCGCAGCAATTGTCTTCTCAATTACCCTCCATAAGGGGGGGACTATAGTAATATTATAATTTTAAAGAATGGTTCAATTTTTGTTTTATTATATGTTTCATGTGTAACAACTAAGATTCTGAATTCCCTTAGACATGTTTTTGAAAACTTTCATTGTTTGATTTGATTATTGACAAAGCTATTTTAAAGTTGTGTTAAGCTCAATTTTGTAGGAAATTTTCCTGGCTGATTACCAGCATCCACACATCAACCCCTGAAAAGACTTCCATTCCACGACTACACCTAGAGGACATCTGAGAAAAGACTTTCAGAGACTTTAAATGAACAGTTTTGATTTGTTGTTTTTGTTGTTTTTTTTCTCTTTCTGTTATAATATACACCATCTGTTACATGTATTCTCTGCAGAGGCCCTCCCTTTGCAAGACTAATGTCAAAGCGTCAGTTCATGAGGACAAAAAAAAAATCGCCCCTCTGGACAAAACTTTCCTCTCTTCCTTTTCTATATTGTTGTTCACATATTATTAGTTAGCAATAGTTATTATATTCTTTTTACTGTTCCGTCAAGGAAACATTTTGTTTCTTGAGGAACAACAGGGGGGACTGTAACGATTGGAATAATGCCACCTGCTGGATACTTACTGTAGAAGAGTTCTGCCCATGAAGGGAAGGTCTTTGAGGGCAAGACCAGGAGTCTTTTCTTCAGGATTCAGGAAGTGACGCAGACTAGTGGGAGGAGGAAGGAAGAGACTGGCGCTCAGTCTCGCGCTCTTTTCCTCTGGACTCTGGCGGAGAAGGGAGCTAGAAATGTGCTCTCCCTTTAATAGATAGGAATCTAGGCCTTTTTCTCTCTCTTTACCAAATTCTTATTCTCCTTAATGAATGCTTAAAAGTCTAACTCTTGCTAAAGCTTATAATTTATTGGCGACCACTCATTAGATATTTTAGACAGTTTAGCTAGAATTTTAGCCCTTAACAGATCATATTGTTTTTACTGTTCCGTCAAGGAAACGTTTTGTTTCTTGAGGAACAACAGGGGGGACTGTAATGATTGGAATAACGCCACCTGCTGGATACTTACTGTAGAGGAGTTCTGCCCATGAAGCGAAGGTCTTTGAGGGCAAGACCAGGCATCAGGAAGTGACGCGGATGAGTGGGAGGAGGAAGGAAGAGACTGGCGCGCGGTCTCACTCTCTTTCCTCTGGACTCTGGCGGAGAAGGGAGCTAGAAATGTGCTCTCCCTTTAATAGATAGGAATCTAGGCCTTTTTCTCTCTCTTTACCAAATTCTTATTCTCCTTAATAAATGCTTAAAAGTCTAACTCTTGCTAAAGCTTATAATTTATTGGCGACCACTCATTAGATATTTTAGACAGTTTAGCTAGAATTTTACTCCTTAACAATTGTCATATTAGCTAATCTGGTAGTTGTGAGGTGGTACCTCAGGGTTGTTTTAATTTGCATTTCTCTAATCAATAATGATTTAGAACACTTTCTACCCCCTCTCCCCACCTCCCCCCGTGGCAAAAGATAGCTTTGATTTCTTCATCTGCAAACTGTCTGTTCATTTCCTTTAACCATTTCCCAACTGGAGAATGGTCCATGAATTTTTCTTGGCAAAGTTTCTAGGATAGTTTTACATTTCCTTCATATGTGAATTAAGGAAAACAGCGGTTAGGTGACTTGCCCAGTGTCACACATCTTGTAAGTATCTGAAACTATATTTGAATTCAAGTCTTTGTTCTATCCCCCAAGCAACCTGTTTAACAGTACTTACTTTTAAATTTAATATTCTGGAGAATTCATTATTATTGAATGAAGCCCTTGTTACATAAAATACATATTTTAAATAAACGTGGTACATCTAATGAATGAAATATTTGTAGTAAAGAGGAGCTGGGTTCAAATCCAAACACTGGATTTGTGAACTTGGGGAAATCAATTATCTCTTTTGGATTTCACTAAACACTTAAAGGAGAGTCAGACTAGCTGCTTTCTAAGATCCCTTCCTCTTCTAATTATGATTCCCATGTTAAAATATTTAAAGAAAACAAAACAAATTATTCACTTAAATGTTTTACATATCATCAACCCCACAAAGGGTTTTATCTTCTAAATCCTTTTGTGTAGATGCATTTGAGGTAAAAATGGGATTCATACCCTCTTCTTTAAAGGAAATGAGACTTGAGGATGATAGAATCATGAAATCTATTAATTTCAAAGAATGATGATTGGCGACCATATCACTTTTCAAAAGAATGGTATATAAAATATTTAAAAGAAAATACTTGATATGTTGTTCCTGGTTAACATCTCTTTCATTTAGCATGAAAAATGTGTGCTTGAAATATAGTATAGCTACCACATTAAGTGTCACTTTGGGGAGATAGAGATGTACATCAATAAGTCATGGATGTATCATGAAGGTAGAAATATGCCAAATACTATTAAATATTCTATTTCATATTATACTAATATGTGGTAAGGGCATACATGGGATTTCCTGTTTGAATACTTGTATAGCAAAACGTTGCAATTCACATTGTAGCCTGGAGACACATTATTCAACCATAGCTCATAAAACCCTAAGGTAATTAACTGACACTTGTGAAATTTATTTTTGCTAAAAAAACTGATAGTTTTATTTATGTGAAATGAGTAGTTTTTCATGGCTATTATCTGAGTGTGAATAGAACCAAGTTAATTGTCCCAAACTGGAGAAGTAAATAGGGAATTAGAAATATGGAGGACATTCTGTACACTCCAAGGCTTAGGGGCCATGGATTTTATATATTTATATTTCAATATTAATGTTTTCCTTTGAGATCCTGTATATTTGTTTTTATGTATTTAAAATCACTTTGAAAAGGGGTTTATAGGCTTCAGAAGATTTCCAAAGGGATCTATGACACAAAAAGATTAAGAAGCCTTCTTTTAGAGTGATATTTTATCTAGGCAACAGTGGACCATGATTAACTATCACTGATCTCCTTCTGAGTACTTTTTGGTAATTGGGATTTAATGTTTCCAAATATAACATCTCTGTCCCTTGGACAATGCTAGATACACAATGACAAATTCTTCCTTTCCCTTTTCAGAATCCCCAAGGATACTACTACCCTTTCTTGGTGAGTGTCTTTAGTAGATTTATATAATAGGTTAAAGTTCTCAAGTTTACAGATTGTTTTTCACTCATATATTCTTTTTGCTACTTTCTAATGACATGTAGGGCAACACTGACATCAGGGAATTTTCTTTTTCATAGGTAATGTGAGTGAATTATTGGTAACTTCAGGTGTAGAAGATATCAATTGTTTTTCAATTGTGTCCAACTCTCCATGACCCCATTTGAGGTTTCCTTGGTAAAGACACTTGGAGTGGTTTGCAATTTCTTTCTCCCATTAATTTTAAAGATGAAGAAACTAAGGAAAACATACTCAAGTGTCTTTCTCAAGCTCACAGAGCTAGTACATGTCTGAGGCTAAATTTCAACTCAGAAAAATGAGTCATCCTTATTCCAGGCCTTGTACTCTATTCATTGTGTGACTGAGATATCCACAAGATAGCACTGTTTTATCTAATACTTAATTTGGAGTTCATTTGTATCTTATGTCCACGTTTTATGCAGAGGAAATTATTGTGGTATTTTTCTAAAATAACAGTGGTGGTGATGATGATGATGAAATGAAAGAACAGAAAAGATATCTACAATCACTTAGCAACTGTCCCTCTCTTAACCAACATGAGATTTGAAAGAGGGAATGATTACAATGGAGAAGGAAAGACTGTTTACCTACACATAAAAATACACATATGGGCAGCTAGGTGGTGGGATGGATAAAATGTTGGGCCTAGAATCAATAAGACTCATGTTGCTATGATTTGAACATTCTGACCTCAGATACTTACTAGCATGTAATTCTGGCCAAGGAATTTAACCATGTTTGCCTCAGTTTCCTCATCTGTTAAATAAGCTGGAGAAGGAAATGGCAAACCACTCCAATATCTTTGCCAAGAAAACCCTGTAAAGGCCAAATTTACTATGAGGGAATTAATTGGGCAGCTTGCCATAATATTGGTGTAAGAAATGAGATTAACCGCATCTTTCAGAAATAATAAAACAGGATTTATTGATGGGAACAAATTTAAAAAACAAGTAAGGTTAATAAAAATAGGGACAAAGAAAAAAAGGAATAGGAGAAGGAAAATTATATGACCTGCAATCACACCACTGCCTGGACTCAGCAGTTCCCAAATAGCACACAGCTTCATCTGTCTCTCTCCCTCTTTCACACCAGAATGAATCTTCCTTCCCTTCTTCCCAGAAAAGCCCTCTCTCACAGGAAACAGGGCAACCACACACACACACACACACACACACACACACACATAGCCCCAAGCTAATTGGCTGGCAGGCCTGACTGACAGAATTAACAAGCAGCTGTAGATCTGCCAGCTTCCCCAGCTTCTGGAAACCAAAGGTCACCTGACTGCCCCCACCAGGCTTTTAGTCATGGTAATTTGGCCAGGCCCATGTAGGCATCAGCACGAGATAATGATGTGAGCTACAGTGCCATGGTGGTGGCAACAGCTGGGTGAATTGAGCACAGTGCAGATGCAGAGGGGGCAGCACCATGGCTTCTAATTTTAGCCAAAGATGGGGTCATAGAAACCTCAAATCAAAATTAATTTCTTACAATCCCAAATGGTATCACAAGTTGAAAATGATTGAAAATGAATGAACAATAATAACAAAACAACAAAAGTACACATAGAGAGAAAATCATTCTTCTATTAAAGTGATTTCCCTAATGATGTATAGCCATGTTATTCCACTACTGAATAAACTCTAATTGTTATCTAATGCCTTTAGGATCAAATACAAACTCCTAAATTAATCTTTTGAATCACTTCCTAATCTGGCCGCTACCTGCCTTATGGATTCTGTTATGTACTATATTCTTTCCTCTACTAAAAAGGCTAGTTATAGCAACATTCTCAGTATTCTTCACACATGGTGTTCTATGATATCTTTCTCTCTCTCTCTCTCTCTCTCTCTCTCTCTCTCTCTCTCTCTCTCTCTCTCTCTCTTTTGAATTAGCTGTCCTCAAACCTGGGATGTACTCCCTCCTCAACTCCAAATCTTATATTACAATTTCCTTTAAAATTCACCTCAAATGCCATTTTCTATTAGAATTTTTTCCTGATATGCTAGAAGCTAGTGTTCTCTCCCACTAAAATTCTTGCATTAATTTCTCATATATATTCTATATACTTATATATGCACAGGTTGTATCTTTCTCCTCCTCTCTGAATGTAACTTTAAGGTCAGGGACAGTCAAATTTTGTTTTTTATAATCCTAGAATCTAGCACAGTACTGGGAACATAGAAGGTGATATATAGACATGTTGGTGGATTAATTGAAATGATAATAGAATGAGAGCTTGTTGGAGGAAGTGCTGGTCTTATTTTTGCCTTAGTATCACCAGTGATCAGTATAATGTCTGTAGTAGCATAGTAGGAACCCAATAAATATTTTCTTGGATTGGATTGAAAAATTAAATAATGTGCATGATGGGATATGATACTAGCTAAAATTTCCTCTTCTGTAGCTTATAAAATATTGCTTTAAATTTTTCTTCATAAATCAAAGGAATGCCCATCAATTGGGGAATGGCTCAACAAGCTGTAGTAGATGATGGTGATGGAATATTATTGTGCTCTAAGAAATGATAAGCAGGATGATTTCAGAAAGGCCTGGAAAGACTTGTATGAACTGATGTAAAGTGAAGTGAGCAGAACCAAGATAACATTGTACACAAAGACAGCAATATTATTTGATGAGGTACTGTGAATGACTTAACTTTTCTCAACAATACAATGATCAAGACTGAAGCATGCTATTTTTCAACTTCTTTCATTTTTTTCTTTTATTTGTTTTCTTGTACAAAATGACTAATATGGTAATGTTTTACATAATCATACATGAATAACCCATATCTGATTGCTTACTGCCTCAGGGAGGGGAAAGAGGAAAGAGGGAAGGAGGGATAAAAAAATGGAACCCCAAATTATAAATATAAACACCTATGGCCATAAAAAAGTTTTTAAAAATCATAGATATTTATTTATTACATTATTTTTTATTTGATTCACCTTAACTTTAGAGATTCTAAGTGACATTTTCAGTCACACTGATTCCAAACAAAGGATCAAATTCATGTTTTTTGACTCTAAAGTTCAGTGACTTTTCAATGAGATCATGCCACCTCTATTATGTTCACTAAAATTTTTAAGGATCCATAGTTTCACCAATGTAAGTAGTCCTTTACCTGATTCAAACTATAATCCTTCTACACATTATACCTTATAGAGGTTAAATAAAGAACAAAAGGACCCACAGGAATAAAATATTAATAGGATCTTTTTTGTTGGTAGTGCCCAAGAACTAAGAACTAAGTGGATATAATATTTGGGATTACTGAATTCATTATGACCTGTGAATGTAATGAAATATCATGAAATCATAAGAAATTAGGAAAGGGATGGTTTTAGGGAAGCCTTAGAAGATTTGTACATAAATTAATTTGGAATGAAATGAGCAGAAAAATAGAACAATTTATATAATAAAAACCATGCAATAAAGACAAACACTTTTGAAAAACTAAAGAATTCTGATTAATTTAGTGAGCAATTGTGGTTCCAAAGTAACAATAATTAAGCATACTACCCTTTTCCTGATAGAAAGGTGATGGACTCTCACTATAAAATGAAACAACTATTGGACATAACAAGTGAAGGACTTTGTTTAGCTTGACTCAATATATTTCTTAAAAGGGTTTTAAACTCTCCTACTCCTCTTCTTCTTTCTATTCTTTTTCTTCTTTTTTCAATAGGAAGGATGGTGGGAGAAGAAAACAAATGTTTATGGATTAAAAGCATTCATTTAAAAATTGTATTAGTGATTTAGGGTGGACAAAATAATTCATCACTGAGTGGCAAACACTTTATAAGGATCCTCTCTGAACTTTGCTAGACTGATCTTCTATGATATACATAGTCTGTCACTAGACTCATAATTATAACCTTTTTCCCTAAGGAGGATCTGCAAAGACTTTGCATCCCATTGCCATATCCTTTGAGAACCTCCTGACACCTTCATGTGACAATGGAACATTAAGCATTAATGGAGCCCTTTTGTATATCCACTCAAAATTCCATTTTAATTGATTTCATTATAATTCCAAAGTTCAAGGCTTGATTTGATCAAAGGTCCTGCTTCAGATAATGGAGTTAACTCCCAGAATTTTTTGAGATAGTACCTGTGATTTCACTATATTAGTGAACTACCGGTGAGGAAGTTCCTTGTACACATTTAGCTAGGCCACAACTGCAGCCTAATCATAAAGATTTACCTAGGGTAAATGAGAAGTCATGTGACTTTCTTAGGCTCACACAGCAAGTATTTTTTTCCTGATTCAGGACTTAAAATCATGTCTTTCTGACTCTTAGGGCATTTTCTCAATAATATGAATATTTCATATTATTATAATTATTTTAAAACAACTGAATTATGTCTGTAACACTTCTGGCAAGAGAATGTTATTTTAATTTATTAGGAAGTACACTATGTTAGAAGAAATTTAGAATAATTCATGGCCCAACATAGTTCACCTTTTTTTGGAGAATTGTGCCTTTGAATAAATGGCACACTAAATCCATGGGGTCTTCATTTGTCAAAAAACTCTCTTGAAACTATTATCATTAGAAGCTTCTATGGCTGAAGATTCACAGTTTTTTTAAACAACAATTAATATGATTTAAGACATGAAACATGATTCTTCACAGATGGGATTAACAACATATTACATATTGGTATCTGATAGCTGTCAGATTATTGACCAGGTAAATAGTGGTATGAGGCTGTGAGGGCCAAATTTAATATCTGGAGAGTTTTCCAATAATCTTACCACAAGGCTCAAGTTGTTTTTTTTGTTGTTGTTGTTTTTGATAGAAGCAATTTTAAGGTATAGATGTTGTAAAAGAAACAGAATAATCAGTATGATTAAAACTATACAAATAGTCATAAATAGATCCTTACTCCCCATATCCATCATTTCTTTGTAGAAAGATCTTGATAAGAAGGACTTATGGGTGGAACATAAGGAGACAATTTGCCACAGAACAGAGATGAAAATTCAGCAATATTTATTTATAAGTATTCAGTACTGACCCTGAGAGAAAGTTCTGATGAGAAGTTACATTTATCTTGACCAGTATGTAATAGCGGAAGAATCCTTTAACTTCAATCAAAAAGATAGGGATCAAATCCAAGTTCTTACTAGCTTTATGACTTTGTGCAAGTCACTCATCTTTTATGTGTTTCAGAGGAATAGGTGCACTACCTACCCTACAGTGTTGTGGTAAGGAAGTTCATTGTAAATCATGAAGAGCACCTGTTTAGAAAGACATGCTTTTGGGCAGCTAGATGGCGCAGTGGATAGAGCACCGGCCCTGGAGTCAGGAGTACCTGAGTTCAGGTCCGACCTCAGACACTTAATACTTAACTAGCTGTGTGACCCTGGGCAAGTCACTTAACCCCAATTGCGTCACTAAAAAAAATTTTAAAAAAAATCTAAAAAAAAAAAAAAAAAGAAAGACATGCTTTTTCTCTTCCTTGCCTAGTTATTGTAGCTTCTGAACATATGACATAATGCAGGCAATAGCAGTTCAAGGAATTGTTAGGAAATACTAGGATGTGTGAAGGTATAAGATTTTCCAAAATGGCCATTAATTGTCCTCCTTACTAGGGCATTCAAAATTGAGGAACTATATTGCTGCGTGTGAGTGAGTGTGTGTGTGTGTGTGTGTGTGTGTGTGTGTGTGTGTGTGTGTGTGTGTGTGTTTGATGCCAATGATACTGATTCTGCCCAATAATGTACTGGTTATTTCTCTGGTCCCTACAAACATGCCTAATTCTGTGTGTCCTGAAGAATACAAACATACAAACATTGATAAATAAATAAATAAAATATTCATTTAACCTTACCATCTCCTGACCGCCTATAAAAAAGTTGTTTATATTCATTGCCTGTAATTCCTCTCTTCCTTTGTGATCTGGTTTCTCACATCATCATCTTGTTGTTCTAACATTACCAATGCTTTCTTAAACGTCACATTATTGGATCTTTTCTCACTTCTCATCCTTCTTAACTTTTGTATGTATAGCATTTGCTATACCTGCCCACCCTGTGTTTTAGGATACTGTCTCCTCTCTATAATTTTGTGGCACTTACCTTCTTTGCTTTTCCCCACTTGTCTTACAATTTCCTTGAAGACTTGTTACTGTATCATCATCGATATCACACCCTCTAACAATGTGTTAGTCCCAAGGCTCTGTTTTGGACCTTCTTTTTTTCTCTCAATATTCTTTTGCTTTTTGGTCTCATCCATTCCAGGGTTTTAATCATCATCTCTATTCAAATACTCTTCCATCTTTGTATATAGCATTATATATGTTTTCCCTGTCCATTTAGAAATATATATATATATATATATATATATACACACACACACACACATATATATACATATACACATTTATATATACACATATGTCATAAATACATACTTGCCTGTGTACATACATACATACACATACATGCACACATACATATGGTCAATCCTCAATATTCCTATGTTTAGTTTTAGGACTTCAAACATTTGTGTGATTTTATTAGTAATTTCATTTTCACTTTTATGTTGGCAAGTTGTGGCTATGTGCAGTAGAGGAAGAAATAAAAATATGGCATTTCAGGCAAGTTTGTATAACAGCTGGTATCCTAATAGGTGCTTCACTGTATTAACCATTGTGGAGTAAAAAAGCTCCATGTGGATTTCTTATGTATTTTCATTATCTTTAAAACTCAAGTTTTCTGTTGCAATTATGGCCCCAAAGCATCATGCAGGTCCTTTGGGCTCTAAGTTGAAGTGTGCAAAGTCAGTGATGTGGTTAATTGAGGGGGAAAAGTGTTAGATAAACTTTGTGCCAGAATCTCTGCAACTATAAGCATAATATTATTGGTCACCTATCTAGAGACATGGAGGCTAGGCTGCCTATTCCATCATTAATTGCATTCTCAAGGTTAAACATCAACTCACCTCTGCTATGCTCCCATACTCTAAGACTCTTAAGTATCTAAAATGGCCCACAAAAAAGTTGTCTCTTACAGATTATTTTAAGCTAGTGCATCCTTCACTACTGCCATCAACATCTACAAGCTGTGAAGTACAGGGTGTCAGAGATGATATTGAAACCATGCCAGTCTCAGCATCTTTGGATAGCAATGACTTAAGTCCCAGCAACCTTCGTTGTTAGAAAGTGGCCAAAGTATAGAGGTTTGCAGTAGTGTAATATACAGTACAATGCCATCACACTGCCATTTGGTACAGTGGAAGTAACATTAGATTTGGCAATTAATATATCACTGTTAAACTTAGAGAAAGATTTCAGTTGAATAATATTTTCAAAAATCAGATGGCAAAAAAAATTTAAAAAATTTTAAAAATCAGATGGCAGAGGACTGAGAAATAATGTTAGGAAAGAAGGAAATAAGCAAGCATATTTAAGTGCCTACCATGTAATAGGAAACATACTAAATGCTTTAAAATATTATCTCATTTGATCCCCAGAAAAACCCTATTATTATCATCATTTTCTACTTGAGGAAACTGAGGCAAATAAAGGTTAAGTGATTTGCTCAGGGTCACAGAGCTAGTAAGTATCTGAGACTGGATTTTAACTCAGGTATTCCTGATTCTGGGGCCAGTGCTTTATCTACTATACTGACTAGATGCCTACTTTAGTGTGGGAAAATTAACACAATGTGTACAGAAAGCTCTTATCATTTTCCCCTCCCTCCCTGGCCAAAAGTTGGACTATTAGAGGAGAGAGACAGTACAATAGTTTGAATGCTTGTTAGGAATAAGTGAAAGTTTTGTTCCCCTTTAGAATGAAGGAAACCACCATGTTTTTAAGTAATATAAAAGTGGAAAAAATAAAAATATGAAATTTGGGAAAGATGGGGAGTGAAATGGGGAAAGCTCTTTAAAAGGAAAGAGGAGGGGGCAGCTAAGTGGCGTAGTGGATAAAGCACTGTACCTGGATTCAGGAGTACCTGAGTTCAAATCTGACCTCAGACACTTGACACTTACTAGCTGTGTGACCCCGAGCAAGTCACTTAACCCCCATTGCGCTGCAAAAAAAAAAATAAATAAAAAATAAAAAAAAGGAAAGAGGAGGGGAAATCAAAAGATGAGGGTAGGGGCAAAGCTGAAGTTATTTAAAGAGTAGAATTGGAGGGAAGATAAAGCTCACCTACATATAACCACATTTACTTTTGGTAAGGTTCTCTAATGAAAAGGAAGCATAAAGGCAAATGTAAGCCGCTTGGGGAGTAGAAAGGGTAGTAGGCCAGATGGTTAAAGGGAAAAGAACAAAATAATTTATTAAGTGACTTGGCCAGGGTCACATACAAAGTAAGTATGCAATAGACAACCATGATTACAGAAGTGTGATGAAAATGGTTACACCC
Organism: Dromiciops gliroides; assembly: GCF_019393635.1. Taxonomy (NCBI): domain Eukaryota; kingdom Metazoa; phylum Chordata; class Mammalia; order Microbiotheria; family Microbiotheriidae; genus Dromiciops; species Dromiciops gliroides. Next base: position 367,663,919 of record NC_057861.1, on the reverse strand, counting down.
CCTCACCTCCTGACAGAGAGAGAATTTAGATGCAGAAAAAGACAGATTTATAGACATTGTAACTTCAACTTTCAAAGATCACTTATTTGAAGTTTCAGACAAGGGGTCAACTGGCCACATGATACTCACAACACTTCCCAGTGTGGCCTAAACCAGATTAAAATGCAATTTGGAAATACTTAACAAAATTTTAAAAATATATACAATAAAGGGGCAGCTAGGTGGTGCAGTGGATAGAGCGCCCTCCCTGGATTCAGGAGTACCTTAGTTCAAATCTGACCTCAGATACTTAACACTTACTAGCTGTGTGACCCTGGGCAAGTCACTAAACCCCAATTGCCTCACTGAAATATATATATATATATATATATATATACATACACACACACACACACACCAAAAACGTGTAATGTCACATTTAAAAACTAATTCAATGTTTGGGCACTCAGGATCATTAACTATGGATTAGAGGCCCGGTTTCTATTCTAATTTGGCACCACTGACTTAATGCATCCTAGAGGAGTCTGAACATTTTCACTGATGAAACCTCAGGTCATACATCTAAAATAATGAAATAAATTAATTAAATTAACAACTAACAATTGAACCTTGTGCCCATACCTACCATCTGCCTCTTAATGTTGTTCCGTACACTATGTTCACAGATACAAGTCAGTGGGATATTTATACAATACTTAGGAGATGTAATTCAATTAAATAAAGCAAACATTTTAAACTAATTTCTATGTGTCAAGTACTCTGCTAAGTGATGGAGATACTAAGACACAAATTTAAAAAAAATCCTTATATACAAAGACTTTACATGTTAGAATAGAGACAGGAACTAAAGTTTTTATTTTAATGATACATGAAGCTCTCCTATGAGGAACCTCTCTTTACTCATGCAGGGAAGAACCTTCTCTGCACTATATCTGGAAATAGATGGTTCTCTATAATTCTGAGATCTTGCTGAATCACACAACCAATATATTCCAAGGGAGGACTTGAAATGAAGTTTAATTGGCTTTGAGACAAGTTCTTTAAACACTTTTTCATGCTGCCCCTCCTTTATATTTTACTAGAGAAATAAAGTGATTAGATAGCCCTCTAAATACAAAATAGAATCAAAGTCATCTAGAAAGAAAAACAATACAAATATCAAGGAGCAACAATCAAGATTACACAGAACCTGGAAGTTTCAACATTAAAGGATCAGGGAACTTAGAATATGAGATTCTGCAAGACAAAGGAACTTGGATTAAAACCAAGCATGTGGTAGCCAACAAAAGTAAGCATAATATTTCAGGGGGAAAGGACATTCAACAAAATAGGGGACTTTAAAGCTTTTCTTTTGAAAAATTCAATCTTAAAATTTAAGACCGCTTTATAATAAAGTTTTACATCTGGTAGAGCTAGGCCACCTTCCTTTGCATTTAAAAAATTATTTCCCTTGATATTCTTCATGTTTTATTCTTCTAGATGAATTTTGTTATTTTTTTCTATATCTATGAAATACATTTTTGATAGTTTGATTAGTATGGCACTGAATAAATAAATTAATTTAGGTAGAATTGTCATATTTATTATAATATCTTGGCTGACCCAAATGAGTTACAGGAAGAAATAGACAGCAAAACTATACTATTGGGCAAACCCAATCTCCCCTTGTAGAATTAGATAAATCTAACCAAAAAATAAATAATAAAGAAATTAAGAAGGTGAATAGAATTCCAGAAAATTAAATATGATAGACCTCTGGAGAAAACTGAAATTGAGTTAGAAAGGAATATACCTTTTCTTAGTGGCGCATGGCACCCACACAAAAATTGACCTTGTCTTAGGGCATAAAACCTCAAAATCAAATACAGAAAATCAGAAATAGTAAATTGATCCTTTTCAGATCATGCTGCAATAAAAATTATGTATAATAAAGGGCTATGGAAAGATAGACCAAAATTAATTGGAAATGAAATTATCTCTTCCTAAAGAATGAGTGGGTTAAGCAACAAATCAAAGAAATAATCACTAATTTCATCAAAGAGAATGACAATAATGAGACAATATATCAAAACCTATGGAATGTCACTGAAGCAATTCTTAGGGGAAAGCTTTTATCTCTAAAAGCCTACATGAATAAAATAGAGAAAGAAGAGATCAATAAATTGATCATGCAACTAAAAAGGCTAGAAAAAGAACAAATTAAAAATCCCCAATTAAATACCAAATTAGAAATTCTGAAAATTTAAGGAAAGATTAATAAAATTGAAAGCAAGAAAACTAGCATTAATAAATAAAACTGAACTGGTTTTGTGGGGAAAATAAATAAATCTTTGGTTCATTTAATTTTAGAAAAAAAGAAAGAAAACAAAATTACCAATATCAAAAATGACACTGATTAATTTATCACCAATGAAGAGGAAATAAGCAATAATTAAGAGCTATTTTACTCAACTATCCATGAATACATTGACGATCTAAATGAAATGGAAATATATTTACAAAAAATATAAATTTCCCAGATTAACAGAAGAGAAAGTAAATTTTTTAAATAAGTCCATTGTAGAAAAAGAAATTGAATAATCTATCAAAGAATTCCTCAAGAAAAAAATCTCCAGGACCTCAAGAATTTACAAATGAATTCTACCAAGCACTTAAAGAACAATTAATTTCAATATTATACAAATTATTTGTAAAAATAGGTGAAGGGGGGACAGCTAGGTGGCACAGTGGATAGAGCACCGGTCCTGGAGTCAGGAGGACCTGAGTTCAAATCCGGCCTCAGACACTAAACACTTACTAGCTGTGCGACCCTGGGCAAGTCACTTAACCCCAATTGCCTCACTAAAAAAAAAAAAAAAATAGGTGAAGGGATTCTACCAAAGTCCTTTTATGAGACAAATATCACCTTGATACGTAAACCAAGAAAAGCCAAAATAAAGACATTTATCGACCAATTTCTCCAATGAATATTGATGCAACAATCCTAATTAAAATATTAGCAAGTATATTATAGTAATTAATCACCACTATACTATACTATGACCAAGTTGGATTTATACTATGAATGTAGGTTTGGTACAATATTAAGAAAACTATCACCTTAATAAATCACATCAAGAGCAAAACTAATTGAAATTATATGATTATCTCAATAGATACAGAGAAAGCTTTTGACAAAATGCAGTACCCATTCCTATTAAAAACACTAGAGAACACGGGAATAAATGAATTTTTTTAAAGATGATAAATAGTATCAATCTAAAACCATAATCAAGAATTATATATATTGGGGATAAGTTAGAAGTGTTTGTAATAAGATTGGGGTAAAACAGTTATGTCCATTATTACCACCATTATTCAATATTATACTAGAAATGTTGGCTTTAATAATAACAATTACACAATTACAATTATTTTTTTAAATTAATAAAGTATTTTATTTTTTTCCATTACATGTAAAGATAATTCTCAACCTTTGTTTATACAAGCTTTACAATTTCAGATTTTTCTCCCTCCCTCCCATCCCTCCCCCCTCCCCTAGACAGCAAGTAATCTGATATAGGTTATATATATATGCATATATATATACACACACATAATAACATTAATTCTATTTCTGCATTAGTCATGTTATAAGAGAAAAAAATTCAGAGCAATGATGGAAAACCTCAAAATAGAAAAGAAACAACAGCATCAAAAACAAAAGAAATAGTATGGTTCAATTAGCATCTATACTCCACAGTTCTTTTTTTTTTTTCCTTGGGTTTGGAGATCCTCTTCTATCATGAGTTCCCTGGAACTCTTCTGTGCCATTGCATTGGTGAGAAGAATATAGTCCATCACAGTAGATCAACACTCATTGTTGATGTTACTGTGTACAATGTTCTTCTAGTTCTGCTCATCTCACTCATCATCAGCCACAATTACAATTATTTAAAAGAACTGTAGACAATACAAAATATTTGGGGGTCTACCTGCCAAGGCAAACCCAGGAATTATATGAACACAATTACAAAACACTTTTCACACACATGCACAAAATCATATCTAAACAAATGGAAAAATATGAATTGCTTATGGGTCAGCCAAGATAATATAATAAGAATGGCACTTCTACCTAAATTAATTTATTCATTCAGTGCCACACCAATGAAACTATCAAAAATGTATTTCATAAATCTAGAAAAAAGTAACAAATTTTATCTGGAAGAATAAAAGATGAAGAATAGCAAGGGAAATAATTTTTAAAAGTGCAAAGAAAGGTGGCCTAGCTAAACCAGATCTAAAATTATATTATAAAGGATCAACCATTAAGACTATTTGGTACTAGCTAAGAAATAGAGCACTGGATCAGTGGAATAGGTTAGGCACATAAAACACAGCAGTAATGAATATAGCAATGTCCTTTTTAATAAACCCAAAGATGCTAGCCTCCAGGATAAGAACTCACTATTTGCCAAACATTTCTGGGAAAATGGAAAATACTATGTCAGAAACTTGGCATACACCAACATCTTACATCTTATAACAAAGTAAACTCAAAATGGGTATGCAATCTAAACATAAAAGGTGATACCATAGGCAAATTAGAAAAGGAAGGAATAGTTTACTTGTCAGATCTATGGACAGGAGAAGAATTTCTGACCAAGGGTGAGATAGAGAATATTATAAAATGCAAAATGGACTATTTGATTATGTTAAATTAAAATTGTTTTTCCACAAATAAAACAATTGCAACCAAGATTAGAAGGAAACAAGAAAACTGGGAAACATTTTTACATTTTTACATTTTAACATTTTTATTGGGAAACATTTAAACACTGGCTATAAGTTTCTGATAAAGGTCTCATTTTTAAACTATATAAAGAAGTGAGTCAAACATATATAAGAATACAAGCTGTTTTCCAACTGAGAAATGGTCAAAGGGAATGAACAGGCAATTTTTAGATAAAGAAGTTAAAGCTATCTATAGTCATCTAATAAATGTTCTCAGTCATTACAGATTAGAGAAATCCAAATTAAAATTACTCTGAGGTACCAGCCCCCATACCTATCCAATTGGCTAATCTTAGAAAAAAAGGAAAATGATAAATCTTGGAGAAGATGTGGGAAAATTGGAACACTATTGTATTGTTGGTGGAGTTGTGAACTGATCTAATGGTTGTGGAGAGCAATTTGGAACCATGCCCAAAAGACTATAAAAACTGTACATAACCTTTGATCTAGTAATACCACTAGTAAGTCTATATCCCAAGGAGATCATAGAAAGGGAAAAGGACCCTCATGTACAAAAATATTTTAAGTGATTTTTTTTGTGGTTCCAAAGAATTAGAAATTGAGGGGATGCCCATTAATTGGGGAACGACCAACCAAATTGTGATAAATGAATGTAATAGAATACTATTTTGTTGCATGAAATGATGAGCCAGCAGATATCAGAAAAATCTGCAAAGACTTACATGAATTGATGCTGAGTGGAATGAGCAGAACCAGGAGAATCTTGTATACAATATCAAGAACATTGTGTGATGATCACCTGTGAAAGACTTAGCTCTTCTCAGTACTACAATGATCCTAGACAATGCCAGAAGTCTCATGATGACAAAAGCTCTCTACATTCATGAAAAAAAAAAACAAAAAAAAAACAACCTATGGATCTGAATGCAAATTGAAACATGCTGCTTTAACTGTTGTTGTTTTGTTGGCGTTTCTTCTTTCTTGTGCTTTTTTCCCTTTTGTTCTGATTCTTTTCTCACAACATATCTAATGTGGAAACATGTATAACATGATTATAATGTATAACCTATATTAAATTGATTGCTGGCTTCAGGAGAGAATGGAGAGAGGTAAGGAGAAAAATTTGTAATTCAAAATATTGCAAATATAAATGCTGAAATCTACCTTTGCATGTAATTTGAAAAAATAAAATACTATTGAATAAAAAAGAAAATAAAATCCAAGTATTAATAGTTTTTAAATGATGATTTTTGTAATGAAAATGTGAAATATGCCATGTATTTAGAAAGTGCATTTCTAGAAATAATACTGACTTTTTTGCAATATGCACTTACTAAGTTGAATTACAGTAGTAATCTAATTGTGCCATCTAGACAATCATGAAAGCACAAAAGAGACTTATCCTGATATGGCAAAGCCTTATCAGAAATTAATGAATTGCTCTTTGAAATGTGTTTTAGTGTTCTAATAAAATTAACAAGAATTCTGGAGATAACAAAAGTTACAAATAAATCGAGGTGCCAGTTGTGAAATGTAATCACAAAAGCTTGCATTATAAATGAGATTTATAATTGAAATAAAATTTCCATATACAAACTTCAACTCCAAACATTGCCAAATGGATGCCATCCATTTCAACAAACATAAACACTCATAATTGATTCTCAGATTCCCTTAAGCAGTACCCAGACCAAAATAACCCTAAAGCCTTCAAAGCGTATACATTTCTACTATATACTTGGGGAAATAAGTAATATAAACATGAAAAATCAGCTAGCAATACAAGACCATAAATAAGCAATAAATAAGTGGCCCAGATGGTGAGTACTATAGGGAGTTCCCAGGAAATATTATATAATGTCATGTACTCAGCATATAAAACAATATGCTTTTCGGGTAGCTTCTCACAAAGGAATAATGGTCTAGGATAGGGTTATTTATGGCAATAGATGACAAACCTATGTAATGAGTATAGTATTGTAGAACTACTATTTAATGAAAGTAAGCATAAACCGCCATATTCTTCTTTCACTTTGTTGAGAGAACAGTTTCACTGGCATAGAAGCTCAATTATAAAGAGTTCAGTGTAGAGTGGCTAGTGAGCAAGCAGAGATATTAGGTGATGATTACTTTTATCCAGTTAAGGGGAAGAAATAGATGGCTGGTAACTAGAAAATTAAGATAAAGTGAAGATTTTTTAAGGAAAAAGAAGGAAGGAAACAAGCATTTATTAGGCACTTACTATGTATCAAGCACTATGCCAAAAGCTTTTAAAATATGTTCTCATTTGATCCACATAAGAACACTGGGAGGTAGGTGCAATTATTATCCCCATTTACAGGTTAAGAAACTGAGGAAACAGAGGATAAGTGACTTGCCTAGGGTCAAATAACTATTAAATGCAAGAGGCCAAATTTGTATCCAGGTCTTCCTTATACCAGGCCAAATCCTCTAACTACTGTGCCATTTAATTGCCAAGGGGTATTGTGGTGCAGTGGATTCAGTTTTAGAGTCAGAGTATATTGAATGGGATATCGGCATGGTAATTCAAAGTCTGTGTCACCTTGTATAAGCCATTTTAAAGCTCTGTGTCTTGGTTTCCTCTTCTGTAAAATGAGATTATGCTACCTTTCAGATCTTTTCCACTTCTAAGTCCTAGGGATCCTCTGATATTAAGAGGGTTGAACATATTTATAGAGAGATGGAAAGAATCCAGTGAAAAATAAAAGGCTGATGATTCATGGAGGATAGATGGGTGGGAAGAGAGAGAGGTGATCCTGGAGAAAGGTTCTTAAAAGAAAGGTCAGATAAAAGGATTAGCCTTGGTAAGGAAAAAGGACAACTTTGCATCCATTTCTGTAGGAAAAGAGGAGAGAGGAGAAAAGTATACTTAAGGGGCAGCTAGGTGGCACAGTGGATAGAGCACTGGCCCTGGATTCAGGAGGACCTGAGTTCACATCCGGCCTCAGACACTTAACTTACTAGCTGTGTGACCCTGGGCAAGTCACTTAACTCCAATTGCCTCACCAAAAAAAAAAAAAAAGTATACTTAAAAATTGAGGAAAAGGACATGGGGGAAAGCTAATTTTGTATATCTTCAAACTAAATTAATTAAATTTTCTCAATGAATTAAATGTATTTGTATTAAATGGAAGTGGATTCAGGCTTATACACAGGAGAGGAAATAAGAAAAGGTATACAAATATTTTTATGGAGAATATGTTAGGGTCTATCAAGGATCAAGAGTAAAATAGAAGCAAACACAGAATAGAATGGTTCCAAAGCAACAGGGAGGGTCCAGCTGAGGCTACATAATATATATGTCATATCACTTTTTCTAAATGGCATGCTTTTCTGTAGTGCTTAGGAGCCTGACATTATGAGGAAAGGTAGGTTGCTTGAAGTTGCTAAGGATGAGAAATTTTAGACTTAAAAAAGTGGAAGGCTGAAGGGGGAAAGAGATAATTAGTATAAAATAAAATACTTATCTGGCAAAGTGTAGGGTCAAGGCTGGTTGGGAGAAATATTCAGACAATTTAGGGTTATCTAGGAAAATAGGGATAGGTCAGGAGGAAAGAGGTCATGACATAAAGAGGAGGGGAGGAATGGAAGCATAAGAAGAGGGAGAGAGATTGAGAAAGAAGACAGATACAGAGAGAGAAACAAACAGAAACATCCATATAAAAAGAGACACAGAGACAGAGATACAGAGACAGTGGAAGTTGTAGTAAGGTTGTTACACTTCAAGTTCACAGGTATTTAATGTTTTATAATGCCCAAAATTTAGTAAGGTGTGGTAAATTCTGTGTTTGACTGTTGTTGTTTGCCCTTCATACTGGAAAAGGACCATGACATTGGGGTGATGTTATGACTTGGAGTGAATTGGATGTAAATGAGGGAGGATTATGGAAGGTCACCAATCTCACTCTGTTATCTTCTGGGTCAAGGAGCAAGATACATATAAGAATAGCTGGAGATAACCCTAGGTGTTTAAGGCAATTGAGGTTAAGTGACTTGCTCAGAGTCACAAAACTAGTAAGTGTCTGAGATGAGATTTGAACTCTTGTCCTCTTGACTCCACTGTTCCTCCTAGCTACCCCTCCATATTTGGCTGAATGAAATAAAGAAGCAGGATATTTGTATTGAATAGACTGAAGATCAATCTACTAAAGGAGTCATCAGGTTGATAGTTAAAATATACAAGGATTGTGGTAGGGAAGAGAATATTGGGGAAAACCAACATCTAGTTATTAAATTCATTGAAAACATTAAGAGAATTCCTTATAGGTTAATATATAACAGCAAAAGGGATTGAGAGAAGATCTTCAACTGGATTTCATCATCTTCAGAAGTGATAATTTGGAGGAAGGAGTATTTCCTCCTTTCCTCTTTAGTCAAGGGGAGTAGAAAAAAAGAAAGACCCGCAAAGAGCTGGGTTTTATAATAGATGCATTATTTTTCATTGAAAACCACAATCCAATTAAAGCAAAAAGGTCAAATCAATCAATAAATCAGCAAATATTTATTACATATCTACTGCATGTTTGGTACAGTATAGAGTACTGAGATACAAAGACAAAACTCAAATAATCTATTCCAAAATGGAAGTTGTTTGATAACAGAACCTGGATTCTAAAGTGCCTAACAAAATTAATTAGAAATTAGGAGGTCCTGGCCAGAGTGAACCAGAGGAGGAATAGAGTTGATTAGATAAAGAAGGCAGAAAGAATGCTGTCTTGTGTTTTATACCTTAGGCAGATAACTTCCTGGTCTGTAAAATGAGAGATAGTTTGGTGTGCTTCTCAAGAACAACCTACCTGCTACAGGACTTGCAGTGTACATATGACAGATAATTTTATAGAATAGGTTATTTACTCAGAGCTTGATTAGCCAAAAAGTCTCTCTCCATTTCAGACAATATTATTTCTTTTCCTCATTGTTCTTAATGAGCAAAGACTCAAATTTATTTCTTCAATTGGCAGAAAAGAGTAAATCTTAGATGTAGTGACACTCCCCAGGTTCTGGAAGATTTAAATTGCATAGCCTTTTAACAAAATTATCCACACATGAATCACATGTATTTCAGTTAAATGATTTTGTTGAGAGGGCAAGATGAGGGCTAGGTAGACTGAAATAGATGTGAGTAAATATAAACATTTAATAAGATTCAAGCAAAGCCCCAAACACAAGAAAAGCTAAAACATAAACTTGAATGGACCCCTTCATAAGTCCTGGGTGTTGTAATTCAAAATCAAAATGTTTTGGGTGGATCCAGGATCTGAGGAAATCCAAACAACCTTGTAGGCATCTCTAGCATTGCTAGAGAATTACTTGGGTCATGTAACTGGGTGTGGCGAACCTTCAATAGCATAAAGTTTGCTTTAAACAGTATAATACATTTTCCCAAATAACCTAATAAGTTGTGTTTCCCAGAGCATGAACCCAGTCATAAGAATTCATTTACTTGTCCTTCTATTTTATATAACACTTAAACCCAAACATTGAATGAAACCATTGTAATAATACCTATTATAACTAATTCACTTTCCTATACATCCTAAATTTCTAGGTCTAGAGATATAGATATAAATATACTATTTCTTTTGAAATCTGACATTATCTATCTATCTATCTATCTATCTATCTATCTATCTATCTATCTATCTACCTAACTTTCATCAATCCTTCTCTGGATTTATTCACAGAGATCATAAACCAGTTCAAACTCAGGACACTAACAACCCTGCATCTAGACAACTAATTCTTTTGTTTTTTTTCCTCTTTTCCTTTTACTTCTTCATCATAATCAAACTTTGTCTTATGTACATAAATTTCCTTTTCTATGAATTTCCCTACCCCCCTTTTTATTTTTAATTCTTTCTCTAGCTCTCTTTTTCCCTCTTTGAAACTAGTCCCTTCTCTTGATGAGCCTACTTTTGTGTTCTAGATGTTTCCCTTTAACAGGGAGCTGAAAAAACCTTGTTCCTGCCCTCATTCATTAACCAAGGATGATTTCAAGTAGGATACAGGGAGAGTTAGTGAGGCATGATGTAGAATACAGGAAGGAAAACTGTACTGTAGAAGAAAGAACTGGGGATGAGAGTTCAGAAATTTTGACTTTAAATCTGGACTGCCACTAATGATGAATCATACAATTTGTCTCTGGAGAAAGAACTGATATTGTTTGAAAACAAAAAAAAAGCAGACTATTTTCACTTTCATAATTTTTTATTTATTTGAATCTTCTTGTACAAAAATGACTAATATTAAAATGTTTTACATGACTGTACATGTAGGAAGAGGGAAGGGAAAGAAGGAGGGAGGTATAGAATGTGTAACTCAAAATGTTAAAAAATGGAAGGGGTTTGATGATAACTTCTGGAGACTACTATGTGTTTCTGTATATAGATGCTTTGACTTGGAGTCAACAAGTCTTGAGTTGAATTCCTCCTGAGACACACACTATGCACCTGTACAAGTCACCTAGCCAACTAATTCTTCAATGAGGTTACCAGGTCTCAGAAATATAAGGTCTTCCTCACTTATGTTTTCTCTTAATTCAACATTTCTTTATATATTTGCTTATTTGTTCATTAATTTATTAATTGATTTATTCATTTATTTGTTTGTATGTTTGGCTACTATGCTGTGGCTCCCTATGTAAAGGTGTTTATTACTGGTTCTTAGAAATGTCTCATTATGACCACAGGTTATTTAGGAGTGTAATTGTTCTTGCTTTTGTTGTTGTTGTTGTTGCCATTATTAAGTTTACAAGGTGCTGTACATAAAAAATATTTTGCAGGATCCTCTTAACAACCCTTTGAATTAACAACTTACGTATGCAAAATCCACAGAAGAATGTGCTGAAATTATCTTCCAACCAAGGAAGGCTTGGAAGGTCAGAAGGAAGGAGCTGCTGTGCTGAGACAGGAGTGGAACCCATCCCCTCAGCTACCCTGACACAGATTCAGTCCCAGGAAGGCCTTAACAGAGAAAGAGACCCCCCAGAGCATCTGAATCAACTGAAGCACCAGTGTCATCTAGAACTAAGCTCAAAGTCTGGTGAGAGGGCAGAACCATTGGCAGGGGGAAAGATTACAAGGGTCTATGCTGTTTCTGAGTCAGAACTTGGGGTTTTTCACCCCTGCTGGGAACCAGGAGGGAGGCTTGAGTGGCAATGGCCCAGATGGGGGAGGGGCAGAGGCTTGTTGGAGCTGACAACCACAATGCACAAAGCTGGTTGATTACCAAGTTGGTCTGGGGTCATCTCCTGACCAGGGAATAGGCCAGGTGAGTGAAGAACCCATTGCTCCTTAAACCATACATACCACCTGGAACCTTCTAAAGCTTGGGATAGTGCAGCCTGGAAACAGTACCCCAATTTAAGGAGCTAAAAGTCAAGTAAAAGAAAGGCAAGATGAGCAGACAGAGAAAGGTGAGGACCATACAAAGTTTCTTTAGTGACAAGGAAGATAGAGGTGCACTCTCAGAGGAAGATGTCAACATTAGGGCCCCTATATATAAAGTTTCCAAGAAAAATATAAATTGGTCTCAGGCCATAGAGGTGCTCAAAATGGACATTAAAGAGGTAGAAGAAAAAATAGAAAGAGAAATTAGGGTGATGCAGGAAAGACATGAGAAAAAAGTCAACAGTATGAAAAGCCAAATTGGCCAAATGTAAAAGTAGGTACAAAAGTTCTCTGATGAAAATTATTGCCTAAGAATTTGGATTGAACCAGTGGAAGCTAATGACTTTATGAGAAAACAAGACATGACAAAGCAAATCCAAATTAAAAAAAATAGAGGGCAATGTGAAATATCACCTAGGAAAAACTGCTGACCTGGAAAATGAGTCCAGTAGAGACAATTTGAAATTTATTGATCTACCTGAAAACCATGATGAATGAAAGAGCTTTGATATCATCTTCCAAGAAATTGTCAGGAATAATTGCCCTAATATTTTAGAAAAAGAAGGTAAAATATAAATTAAAAGAGTCCACTGATCACCTCCTGAAAGAAATCCCAAAAGAAAATTCCCAGGAATATTATAGCCAAATTCCAGAGCTCTCAGGTCAAGGAGAAAATATTACAAGTTGCCAAAAAAAAAAAAAAAAAAGAATTCAAGTACTGTGGAGCCCAAATCAGGATAGCACAAGATCTAGCAGTTTCTACATTAAAGGACCACAGGGCATGGGATATGATATTCCAGAGGGCAAAGGATTTTGGATTACAACCAAGAATCACGTATCCAGAAAAAATGAGTATAATCTTTCAGAGGAAAAAAAAATGGGACTTGAATGAAAAAGTGGACATTCAGGTATTCATGATGAAAAGACCTGAACTGAATGGCAAATTTAATATTCAAATACAAGACCTTAGGGAACCATAAAAAAATGTAATTGGGGGACATTCCTGGGGTCATGCCATGGATGAGAGTCTTGTGTCTGAGGCTTGGTTTTGGCTGGGATCCCCCTGGATCCTGAGTGGATGCTTTGTTCACTGCATCACCTCACTGCCCCAGGATGACATCTTTAGTTAACTTGAGGGGTGAGGAGAATGCACTGTGGGTGGGGGAAGGGCAGAGGTAGCAAGGGGTGAAATCCCACATGAAAGAAACAGAAAAGGGCTTATGGAGTGGGGGAAGAGATGGGGGAGGATCAGGGCAATAAATGAATTTTACACTCATCTGAAAAGGCTCAAAGACCTTAATCTCATCAGAATTACCTCAAGGAGTGATTAACACACATTCAATTGGGTAGAGTAATATATTTAATCTGGGCATTAAATGAGCCTAACATTCATCAGAATTGGTTTAAAGAGCTCAATCTCATCAGAATTGGCTCAAAGAGGGAATAACAATACATTTGACTATGAGGTTTTTATGCCCTCATACATAGTCAATTGTTGTCCCATGTACTGTTGAGAAAAAGGTATATCCCTTTCTATCCTCATTTAATTTTCTCCAGAGGTCTATCATATCTAGCTTTTCTAAAATACTATTCACCACCAAATATTTTGGGGGATGCTATACCACTTGGTGCATATATGTTTAGTTTTGATATTACTTCATTATCTATAGTACCTTTTAGCAAATTGTAGTTTCTTACATTATTTATTTTAATTAGACCTATTTTTGCTTTTGCTTTGTTTTAGATAAGGATTTCTACCCCTACTATTTTGACTTCAGATGAAGCATAATGTATTCTGCTCCAACCTTTTACCTTTACTCTGTGTGTATCTCTCTGCTTAAAAATGTGTTTCTTTTAAACAAAATACAGTAGGAGTCTGATTTTTAATACACTCTGCTATTCACTTCTGGTTTTTTCTTTGTTTTCTTTGTTTTCTTTTTGTTGTTGTTGTTTTTTGTTTGTTTGTTTGTTTTTTACTGAGGCAATTGGGGTTAAGTGACTTGCCCAGGGTCCACACAGCTAGTAAGTGTTAAGTGTCTGAGGCCAGATTTGAACTCAGGTACTCCTGACTCCAGGGCCGGTGCTCTATCCACTGCACCACCTAGCTGCCCCTCGCTTCTGTTTTATAGGAGAATTCATCCCATTCAAATTCATAGTTATGATTTGTAGTAAAATTATTAGGATTCAGCTGACTCATTTGGGAGGGGCCACACCTGTTCCGCCCTGAATTTACATATGCTACTGAAGTCAGAAGGAGAAGCCTCTCTCCATAGGCAGTTTTTGAAAGACCTCCCCTTTTGTGGGAGGAAAATTGGACATCCACTGAGGGGAAGCTGAGGCTTTTCTGGAGCTCATTCTCTTCTTCTCTCTTCCTCCATTCCAGTAGCATGAGAATGTAGAGCAGTAGCTGAGTCACTCAAGCCTGGTTATAAGTTGTGGTTTCCATAGAAGCTACAAGCTCCAGGTGGTAAGGTATTCTGCTCTTTTAAATAGACTTAGGTTAGATCTAGGAGGATTATCTATATTGCTTTTTCCCTATTTCCTTGTCTTTGATTTCATTAATTTCACCTTTGCTGTTTATTTTATTCTCCCTAATAAATCATCTGTGGAACAGAGGCTATAAGGCTCCTTTCTTATTGGCCTGGGAGAAATATCTAAAAAGTCAGTTTCTGAGTAGAGGGAACTTTAAACCTAGAGATCCCTCATTATCTCTAGGACCCCAATATTTAGGCAAGCCACCCAATTAACTCTTCATGTAATAAATTTGGCCCCCATAGATTAAATATTTATTTCCCTCCTTTTCCCCTTTGTTTGTATTCTTTTTTTCTTCTTTCACTCTATTCCTCCTCACCAGTATTTTGCTTCTGAATACTGCTTCCCTCAAACCCTCCCTTTTATGATCCTCCCTTCCTTTTATTTCCCCTTTCCTCCCTGCTTCTATCTTCCCTTTTGTCAGTACCACCCTTTTCACCTTAAAAAGCAAATTTCATTGTTTAAATGGGTGTATATGTTATTCCCTCTTTAAACCAAATCTAATGAGATTAAGGTTTTGTTTTGTTTTTCTAAATTTTGTGGGGCAATGAGGGTTTAGTGACTTGCCCAGGGTCACACAGTTAGTAAGTGTCAAGTGTCTGAGGCTGGATTTGAACTCTGGTCCTCCTGAATCCAGGGCTGTTGCTTTATCAACTGTAATACCTAGCTGCCCCCAGAGATTAAGGTTGAAACAATGTTTGCCCATCCCTTCATTCCCTCTATTGCAATAGGTTTTTTGTGCCTCTTCACATGATGCAATTAACCCAATTTTACCTTTCCTTCCCTCTACTCTCCCTATTCTAATTTTATTGTCCTCCTTAAATTTCTTTATATCATCGCTTCAAAGTCTATTTAGTAACTATACCCTAATAGAGATACATATTTCAAGAGTTAAAATTATCATCTCCCCTCATAGTCATGTAAACTTTCTTGAATAATTTTCCCCCCTGTTTACCTTTTTAAACTCTTGAGTCTTGTATGTTGAGATCAAATTTCTATTCAGTTCTGGTCTTTTCATCAAGAAACTTTGAAAGGCCCCTATTTCATTTAATATCCATCTTTTCCCCTGAAAGAGAATCATCAGTTTTGTTGGGTACTTGATTCTTGGTTGAAATTAAAGTTCCTTTGCCTTCCTGAATATCATATTCCAAACCTTGAAATCCTGTAATGCTGAAGCTGCCTGTTCCTGTGTAATCCTGCCTTTGGCTCCATGATATATATATATTTTTTTTTTTTGGTGAGGCAATTTGGGTTAAGTGACTTGCCCAGGGTCACACAGTTAGTAAGTGTTAAGTTTCTGAGGCTGGATTTGAACACAGGTCCTCCTGAATCCAGGGCTGGTGCCCTATCCACTATGCCATCTAGCTGCCCCTACCATCTACTTCTATTTGAGCACATTTTTAACGTGAAAAATTTTGAAAATAATCTCAGTGTTGTGCACCAGGTAATCAATTTAAAGAGAAAAAAATCAAGACATTGTGGGCTCTGGATGAGCTGAATCCTCTATCATTCTTAAAGATAAAGTGCATCTGTATAGCTATTATTGAACCATTTCTTTTCCTTTTCCTTTTTTTTATTTTTCAAGAAGCTCTGGTAACAGCTACTGATAATGATAACTCAAAGTGTTTATATTCTATGGTTCCCCAAGATGTATGTATAGTTTCTTCCATTATAAAATGAATTAAAATGAATTTGAATACAAGATCATTTACTGAATAGGTCTTTGAATAGTGAAGTATTTCATATTTTATTTCTCATGTTCCAGGATTTCCCCCCCAATCTTCCTTTGAAAATTGTGGATGGATGTGAAGAAGGCAGAATGTAGACATGGTGGTAACTGTGCTTCAGAAGAATGTGTTAAGGTTGTGTTAGGGTCTTCCTCTTTGTCCCTCTTTTCTACATTTCAAGGTAACTTTCAATGTCAAAATTGTATTGCAAACCCCTCAAAATGTGTTTAAACATAAGCAGCCATACATTGTGTCCTAAACAAACACATATCTAGTTGATCCTCATTCCCATCTGACTTTTCTCCCTTCTAAATAGTTTCAGCATTATTTTCTATTCTATTTCTATGCTCTGCCCCTTCAAAATTTTCAAAATATAATGAAACACCAGCTTAGACTTGTAGAATTCTATGTGAACTCCTTTGCACTTCAAACACCTCAACCTTCGAATTTCAATGAAAATAAATTAATTTAACAAGAAATTTTTCAAGCATTGTTCTAGGCTTTGACAATGTAAATACTGAGGCTCTTCCCTCAAATTTAATATTTAAGTCAGAGATATAATATATATATATATATATAGATAGATAGATAGATATAGATATAGATATAGATATAGATATAGATATAGATATAGATATAGATATAGATATAGATATAGATATAGATATAGATATAGATATAGATATAGATATAGATATAGATATAGATATAGATATAGATATAGATATAGATATAGATATAGATATAGATATAGATATAGATATAGATATAGATATAGATATAGATAAAGATAAAATAGATATAAGAAATAATTATAGGGATAGGGATGATTGGGATTTGAACTGTGATTTCATTTATATATGAAATTCTTACATGAGGAACCTGATTCTAACAATGTAAGTTGACTTTCTGTTCCCATTGTAAAGCCTGCAAAATTAGCCTGGGGCAAAGACGGGTTAAGTTTCTTTCCCAGGGCTATATAGCCATTATGTGTCAGAGGTAGACTATAAAATATAAGACTATAAAAGGTAGATCGAATGAATTTTGTTAGGAAGGAGAGAAAAAGATTTCTTATAGGAAGTACATTTGAGCTGAACTGTGAAGTAAGTTATTAATTCACTGAAACAGAGAGATAGAACATTTCAACCATAAGGGACAGCCCATAAAAAGGCATGGAGTGGGGAGTTAGAGGGCCTCATATAGAGAACTAGCAAGCTGGAACATAGAGTGGGTAAAGGACAATAAATTAAAATCAGGCAGGGAAGCCAGAATGGAGATAGATTGCCAAAAATTTTAAGTATCCATTTTTATTTGTCCTAGAGGCAATTTGGAATCTTTGAAACTTCTCCATCAGAAGAAGCAGCAACATAGCTTGGACTATAAATTTGATGGCTACATAGAGAACAAATTGGAGAAAAGAGAGACTGGATGCAGGGAGGCCAATTACAATACAATATGTTATGAGTATATACCATGTGCCAGGTACTATGCTAAGGGTAGAGGAAACACAGTAAGCAAAGGGAAAATGAGAAGGGAGGGTGGGTTGGAGAGTGCCAGAGTATACC
The DNA here is from genome assembly GCF_019393635.1 of Dromiciops gliroides. Lineage (NCBI taxonomy): Eukaryota > Metazoa > Chordata > Mammalia > Microbiotheria > Microbiotheriidae > Dromiciops > Dromiciops gliroides. The sequence continues at coordinate 367,645,949 of NC_057861.1, read as the reverse complement.
CTGCAAAGACTCACTGATGATATTTGATGATAATGATGATGATCCACACAAAATCAATCAGAGCAGGTGTTGGTAAATGAAGAGATGAAAGGGATTTTGAGCTCTTTATTTTTTTACTTAATATAGTATTTTATTATTTTCTAGTTACATGTAGAGATAGTATTCATCATTTGTTTCTCTCAGATTTCTAATTTCAAATCTTTCTCCCTCCTTCCCTTCTCTCCCTCCTCCTCAAGAGAGCAAGCACACATACACACATATACATATACACATATATACACACATATATACATATATATGCACATATGTATACATATATACACACATATATATACATATATAAATATGTGCACATATATATGTATATATATAATGTCAAATTAAATGTATTTCTGCATTAGTCATACTGTGAAAGAAGAATCAGAGCAAATGGGAAAATCTCATAAAACGAAACAAAAAATGTAGAAATTGTATGGTGCAATCTGCATCTAGATTCCACTGTTCTTTGTTTCTGGATTTGGAGAGTATTTTCAATCATGAGTCCTTTGAAACTATCTTGGACCATGGTTTTACTGAGAAAAGTCAAGTCTATCACAGTTGATCAACACACAATGCCGATGATACTGTGTACAATGTTCTCCAGGTTATGCTCATCTCACTCAGCATCAATTCATGTGAGTCCTTCCAGGTTTCTCTGAAATCCACATGCTCATAGTTTCTTCACATTTATTTTTTTTTTTAAAATTGTGTTCTAAATTTTCTTTCTTCCTCCCTCCCTCCTCAACCCTCCCTATGGAATTGAGCAATTCAATATAAGTCATACATGTGTAATTATGCTACTATCTTCACATTACTGAAATTGGGAAAGAAAATAGACATAATCACTTAAGCAAGAGGAACTAACAAATAAAATTATACTTCAATCTATATTAAAATACCATCAGTTCTTCCTCTGTTGATGGTTTACATATTTCATACATCCTTCTGATATTATCCTACTCAAAATTTCTTTCACAGTTATGATTGCTAACTGCATTACCCTTCATCCTATTCCCTCCCCTTGACATGTACTCTATTTTCTATCTTCCTCCCTCAAATTTGTTTTGCTTTTTACTGCACCCTCCCCCATTTGTAATCCCTTCCTTCATCTCACCCCCTTTTCCATTTCCCCTCCCACTTTTCCTCAAGACAAAATATATTACTATACCCACTTGAGTGCTTATGTTATTCCCTCTTTGAGCCAATTATGATGAAAGTAAGTCTCATTCACTCCCCTACTCCTTCCCCATTTTCCTCTCTACTCCATAAGCTTTTTCTTGTTTCTTTTATATGTTACTTTACACTCTTCCACCTCTCCCTTTCCCTTTCTTCCAGTGCATTCTTCTTACACCTTAACTTTATTTTGAAGATATCATCATAGGTCAGCTTGGTGATACAGTGGACAAAGCACCAGCCTTGGACCCAGAAGGTCCTGAGCCCAAATCCATCCCCAGACATAAGCCACCCCACCCTGCATACCCTACAAAAAAACAAAGATAAATGCTTTACATATATCTTCCCTTCATATTCAATTCACACTTGTCCCCTCTAAGTATATTCCTTTCAGCTGCCCTAATACTGAGAAGTTCTTATGAGTTGGAAGTATTATCTTCTCATGTAAGAATGTAAACAGTTTTTCCTGTTAATGTCCTCCATGATTTCTTTTTCCTGTTTACCTTTCTATGCTTCTCTATGTTCTTGTATTTGAAAGTCAAATTTTCTATTTACTTTCTATTTATTTCAGGTCTTTTCATCACAAATGCCAGAAAGTCCTCTTTTTATTTTTCTTTCCCCCTGAAAGATTATACTCAGTTTTGCTGGGTAAATGATTTTAGGTTGTAATCCTAGTTCCTTTGCCCTTCAGAATATCACATTCAATGCTCTCTGGTCCTTTAATGTAGAAGCTGCTAGATGTGTTATCCTGACTGTGGCTCCACAGTATTTGAATTCTTTTTTTTTTTTCCTAGCTGCCTGCAATATGTGCTCCTTGACCTGGGATCTCTGGAATTTGGCTATAATATTCCTGTAACTTTACCTTCAGGAATCTCTTTCAGGAGGTAATTGGTGGATTCTTTCTATTTCTATTTTACCTTTTGTTTCTAGAAGAGTAGTGCAATTTTCCCTGACAATCTCTTGGAAGATGATATCTAAGCTCTTATTTTGGTCATGGTTTTCAGGTAGTCCAATGATTTTCAAATTATCTCTCCTGGATCTCTTTTCCAGATTAGCTATTTTTCCAAGGAGATATTTCATATTACTGTCTTTTTTTTTTATTCATTTGGATTTGCTTTACTGTGTCTTGGTTTCTCATAAAGTCACTAGCTTCCATTTGTGAATCCTAATTCTTAGGCAATTATTTTCTTCAGGGAACTTTTGTATCTCCTTTTCCATTTGACTTTTCAAGATTTTGACTTTTTTCTCATGACTTTCCATCATTACTCTCATTTCTCTTTCCATTCTTTCCTTCACCTCTCTAAATTTTTCTTCTATTCTTTCCTACTTTCTCTTCAAAGTCCCTTTTGAGCACTTTCAAGGCCTGAGACCAATTCATATTTTTGTGGAAGCTTTAGATGCAGGAGCTTTAACTTTGTTATTATCTTCTTCTGAGGGTGTATTTTGTTGTAGCTTTTCCCCAAAGAAGCTTTCAATGGTTTGCTGTTTTTTCTGCTTACTCATCTTGATCCTCTATTTCTTGGCTTTTATCTCCTTAAAGTGTAGCATTGCTTCCAGGACACACTGTTCTTAGGTACAGCTTTGCCCAAGGGGTGATTGGGCTTTTTCTAAGCCTGTCTGGCCTGTGAGTAACTACAGCTCACTTTTTCTTTGACCTGGCAACAGAAGTCTGATTAAAATCTGATTCTTTATGGTCAGAAGCTGGGCATGCCTGTGCCCCTCCCCCACTGTGTGATTGTCCCTCAACTTTGCTTACTGGTTCAGAACATGGACACCCTGCCCTCGTTCCAGCAGAGGCTGAAACTATTTCCCTCAACTACTGGACCCCCTCACCAGTACTAGAGCTAAGCTTCAGAAGGAGCAGGTTGAATATTCTGAGGCTCTGGAAGCTGTGCCTGCTGAGGCTAGTCCTGCTCTGTGCTCTGTTATCCTCTCTCAGCCTGAACAGCAGGTGATCCCAGTCACCTAATTAAGCTGCATTTGGCTGGAAAAGAGCCTCACTCTGTTCTTATGTGGGTTATGCTGCTCCAAGAGTTGTCCTATCACTTTATTTTTGAGGTATGTGGACAGGTTTTCAGTAGCTGGGAGAGTCACAGCCTTTCTTCTTAAGCTTTTTATAAAGAGTGGATATTGGGGAGTTTTTTGGTATATCCATAAGGCCTCCAATGTGGGAAAAGGAAAACTGAAGTAATCTCAACCATGGTGAGTTTCCTGGGAATAAGTGTATGTTGATGTAGTGTTTATGCTGGGTGGTTTATGATGAAGAGGAGCTGGTGGTAAATGAAAATATTAGGATATTTGCAATATTACAACCAGGAGAATATTGCAGGAGATTTTCAGTGTTTAGAGATGATGAGTTCCTGAACTATGTGTTGTTTGTCCATTTTTTAAGAGGACCAATGATATCACAATATTGAGGTTAAATAGTGAATGATGGGTAATGTCTGGAATTTCTGTGAACTGGATTTAAGTGAAGCAGAATTGCACAGTTATAAGATTTACTCTCTTCTAGAGTTATTGAAGTGCAGTAGCAAGACACAAGTCAGGACCACTGGCAATATTCTAGGATCCAGTGGATAACTTTGGTGTCTTCAATATCAGACCAAACTCTAGGTTCTCCACAATACTTGCTTCATCTTAGTTGCCATTGGAACAGATTGCTCTTATCCATTCAGTCAACTGATGGAAGTCTTCACATAGTTGCAGTAGATATACTACTAATTCACCAGTGGTTTTGAGGCCTGTGGTTACCCTCAATCCAGGCTGTTTAATTCACTTTTGAATCCAGATATTGCCCAACTCTTTCCTGTGGCACCAAGTGTGATACGTGGATGTCAAAAGTGAATTAAACAGCCTTAAAAAAGGCTTGGCAAGTCCTCACACCAGAGGTACTAATCTTCCCTGTACACCCCCCACCCCATACACAAGGTGAGAAAACCTGAACTAGGTAGATTTGGTATAAGTAGAAAAAAAAAAGGAACTGATGAGGGAAACTTTTAGAAAAGAATTCATAAAAATGTGGCAATTAATTGAATATGAGATAGAGTGAGAGGAAAGAATTAAGGATGATTTCTAGCTTACAAGCCTTTGTTGTTGTACAAGTAATAGTGATAATCTTTGTCAGAGCAGAGTCAGAACTAACTCATCTTGGTTCCCATACATAAGAAATCAATACAACTCCCCCCCAAAAAAAAACAGAAAATAGATTATAGAAAATTTGTTACTATTATTGTTGTTGGAAAATCACCTTGAATATTTGATAATATTTGAGAACTGTTCCTTAGAGCTTAGTCTTTTTCAGGCTGATATGCATATACCTTTCCCTTCAATTTATTTATGGGGATCTGGGTGGGATAAAGTGTTGGGACTGTAGTCTAAAGGACTTATCTTCTTGAGTTCAAATCTGGCCTCAGACATTTACTAGCTCTGTGATCCTAGGCAAGTGATTTAATCCAGTTTGCCTCAGTTCCTCATATATAAAATGAACTGGAGAAGGAAATTGCATACCCCTCCATTATCCTTTCCAAGGAATGACCCCAAATGGGGACATGAAAAATTAGAAATGATTGAATAAGAAGAATTAATTTATTCTAACTCAAAAGCTTAGTATATGTTGTATCTATTTCTGGGACAAAGGATGAAGAGGACAGGATAGTCAAACCTCACAATTATGATTTATCTCACTGTTCTTCCTTCCACTCCCCACTTCATTCCTTTAGACTACTGTCTAGTCAGTACTGTACAGAGTGGCCAGCAGTTGAGTTTAAGCAGCACAGGCTTTAAAGATTGTTTCTTTTTGTTTCTTTGTTTGTTATTTAAAGATTTTTTTCAAGTCAATACATAATTCCTACTGTTAGGAAATAATTGACTACATGGACCAATCCAAAGTAGCAAAACAATTTTTTTCCCTAGCAGGGTTATGGCAGGGACTGAAGTTGATCTTTATAATGTGAATTATTTATTCCAAAGTCTTATTTAAGGCTCAAAATTAAAGATTTAAGAGAATATCTAGGAATAGGACAAGCTTTTGCTACCTTTCCATGGGTGGACTAGCTGAATCTAAAAAGGGTCCTGCTTCTAGTAGAGTGGTAGTGGCAGTAGAAGCATGTAAGGACAGAATGAGTTTTCATTCTATTTTTCCAGGTTGATTTCACCTTATTTCCTCTTGTGCACCCTATTTGTGGATATACACCTGAAATTAACTTCTCTGTCTTCCTCGAGTTACTCTATTCCATAGGATTAGAGGAGGATGGAGGAAATAAAGGCAGAATAGATCAATTAGCAATGATTCTGACCCTTGTTGAGTCTTAATATATCTGGATCCTTTTTCTCTGCCCTACTTCAGGCATTGTACCTACTGAGTTAGCTGTTGTAGACCTAACTAGAACTGGCTAAAAACTATCCTGCTGTTTGCAGACCCCTCCTCTCCAATTTATGATAGATAGGATCATCCAGCTTTTCTGTTCTAACAGTTTCTGTAAGGAATTATCCTTATATCTCCCAATTTTGCTGAAACTCATAAATATCTCAGGCTTTACCTGCAAAATAGGTCTTCTTTGTACTCTGTGTACAGGAGTCCTGGAATCACCTTTACTTTTTCATATAATAAACTAAGTTTTTGGGGCAGCTAGGTTGTACAGTGGATAAAAGTACCAGACCTGGATTCAGGAGGACCTGAGTTCAAATCTGGCCTCGGACACTTAATACTTACAAGCTCTGTCACCATGGGCAAATCACTTAGCCCTCATTGCCCCACAAGGACAAAAAAAAAAAACAAAAAAAAAAAACTAAGTTGCTACTTGACTTGGGTATAGTCTCATTTGGACTTTCAAAATCAGGTACACATATACTTGACCCAAATTGTCCTACTTGTTGCTTCCCCTACCTACCCTTCCTTTTCTTATTTCTGTACCCTTTCTAAGTCTCCACCTTATACCTTAAATGGTTCCTACAACATCTGCCTCTTGCAACTTTTATCCCCTCCAAGTTTCAGTCCATGTGTCACTTCATTCATGAGACCTTTCTTGATTCCTTCAATTACTGAGGACCTTTCTAAATTATTATTTTCATATATGTGATATCCATTGTATATTTATTTATTCCTAATATTTTCCTCTAGTAGAATGTATCATTAAGACTACTGGTTGTTTAGGTGTTTACTTGTTTTTGCTTTTGTTCTTGTTGTTGTTGCCATTATAAAGTTTGCAAAGTACTTAGCACAGTGCAAAGTAAATAGAAGGCTCTTAAAAACCCTTGTTTTCCATTGCTTTGCCCTTTGTATTCTAGGGTTTAAGTGCCTGAAAACCTAGTAGAGGCTTAATAAATGGTTTTGTATTGCACTGTATTGAATCATATCTTACTTCAGTAAATTGAATTAATTGAACTGAAGTGTATAATAGTAAGAAGCTTTACAATGTTGTAGGCATAGGTGAGATGTTCCAAAGAGGTACAGATATTTCCCCCTTATATTAAGTGGACCTTTCTTCAGAACACCTCTCCCTCAGGGAGATCCATGTGACTTTGCTCCTTCAAAGCTCTCCATCAATTCATTTCCTGGGGTCCCCACAACCTGAGGGGCTTCAGTGCCTGGAACAGAGGACCTCTGCTCTGAGCTGCACTGGTACTGCTGTTTTTCCAAGGCTACTGTTTGTGATCTGGGATTGGTTGGGAAGAGGTTTTATTTCGTACCAAAAGGGTTATTGAATTCATCTAATAATAGAAAGACCTATTTGTAAATAGGCATTCTCCTGACATTCTCAATATTTGTTTCCTCTTACATGGATCTTGTAAATAAATTCTACATTATGTGCATATGCAACTTTCAAATAAAATAATTAGGAAGGCCTCTCTATCTTTGGGAAGGTAGGATATAAAAGTTTCAATGGAATGAACAATTTAACATTGAATTACACTGTGAAAGGAGAAATGGTAAATGTTGTAAGCCCTGCTGAAAGACAGGAAATTCTACTGAATGATTTATTGGCTGTCTGCCATTCTCTGAATAGCTGCCAATCAATGTACATGTGGCATCTTTCAGATAGTATGTGTTCTTTCAAGCAAGTCCATTTTAGGAGCAAACAAGTGAAGGTGATTGAAAGAAAAGAGTGGTATTTTTCTTAATTCGCCAAAACACTTACTTCAAAGGTTAAAAACAGTCACAAAAATCATTCATGTTTGGAGTGTCAAAATAATGTTATTTTCATAGGTTTTCTATCTCAAGAGATAGCACTTCACTCTTGTGAGAAATGACTTGCCTAATCATGTATACTTTTAAAACACCATTAAAAAATCACTTTCAAGTGCTTGGTGATTAGAAGTGGTCCCAGTGGTTCCAATCTTTATCTTTAGTTTCCAAAATTGTATGCCCAGAAGTATCATATTCCAAGGTGGGGGTGTGGAGGGAAGGTGATGAACAATATATACATTGCTGGCTTCTATCTGGAAATGTAGGGTCAAATCTAGACACTAAGGTTGGAGAAAAAAATAGAACAATTTTATTAAGAGGTATAACAGGGGCAGCTAGATGGCACAGTGGATAAAGCACTGGCCCTGGATTCAGGAGGACCTGAGTTCAAATCTGGCCTCAGACACTTAACACTTACTAGCTGTGTGACCCTGGGCAAGTCACTTAACCCCAATTGCCTCACCAAAAAAAAAAAAAAAGAGGTATAACAAATAATAATTGCTAAGAGTATGTGTTCATTGGCACTCTGACTACAGGATTGGGGAGATGGTCATTTTTATACAAAATACAAGGGAGGGACTTTCCAGGGGCCTTGAGAATGTCTCATGATTATCAGAAAACTCTCAACTAAAACATTCCTATGTTTGGGGAGAAGTTAACAACATGTGCAACATTCTTAGGGTAAAACCCTGAGGTAGATAAGGACCAAGGACAAGACAGAAGAATTTAACAAAATGGAGTCACTTGGTTACTTTGCTACTTATCATTATTTAAAATTGATTGAATTTGCCAGTAAGAGAGTCCCATTCACAGAGGCTGAGATGCCCCAAAGGAACAAAAGAACAAAAGTTATATGTGTTTGCAATTTAGATGGCAGCTTAATTAGGTATGGGGTACCTCTGGATTGGGACAGGACCTACTGCTGGTGCTAGTAACAGGAAAGACCTGTTTGGACTGTCCCTGTTGTTTCAGCACAAAGGAATGTTATGTACAGGTTTGAGTTGCAATACAAACAGGGTCAGAGACAAGATAGGGAAACTACAGACAAAATAAAGTCAGTTTATTTTTCTGAGCTACCAACCTAAGCTTAAGTGTTAAGACATTATATACAGAAAAGCCAGTAGCTAAGTAATTTTATCAGATTCTTTCAAGAAACATCATTTGATTGAGTAATTTAAGATTTCTATGTGTTTTTTTTTCTGTTAGTTTGGAGTATTGTATACATTTGAAAATATTTCTCTATTTTTGTTCTCAATTTTGTTAACATGTAACTGTAAGTGCTAAAATTAGACTCAAGCCCCCCCCTTCCCCTCTATTTCAGCTGCAGGGGTCTCAGAACCAGGGTAAGCAACACAGTTGAAAATCCCGGGCCACAGGGGTGGTGAGGCTTGGCCCCTGCGGAGGCCCTGGTTGCGTGTTGCCCAGTGCGGGGCAAGGCCCCCTTAAGCCCAGGGCTTGCCTGCCATGGGGGCTTCATGCCCCAGCCAGCCTTGGGTGCTGCCAATGAAATAGCTTCAGGGTGTGGGCATCAGCCGACTGTGTTTCCAGTGAAAGAAAGTTTTTTTTTTTTTTTTTTTTTTTTTATGCAGAAGCATAAGTGGTGCTTGAGGGCTTTGAGTTAGAAGGAAGGGTCACTAAGGTGAAATGGTGGTTGCTACAGAGAGTGGAGCAGTGAAAGCGAGAAGATGCTACAGGGGTAGAGATACTAGGAGAGGTTGGTGGTAGGAGAAAAAGCACAGGGGAGGCTGACAGAGAAAGTTAAGTGAAAGGAGAGACAACGAGATGTAGTGAAACAGAGTAGCAGCTGACAGTGAAAGAGCTAGACTGGGGAAGGAGTTTGCAGTGGCAAGTGAGAGACCCAAAGCGGGATAGGCAGCAGCAGAGTTCATTAGCTGAGGTTTCAGGTTGTATATCTTGCTTTCCTGTATTCTTATTTCTGAATTGGTTCTCATAAATAAACGCTTATGCTTTAATTGAAAAAAGAGGCATTTGCTTATCAATTTGGGAGAAGCAGTCATGGGAATTTATAAATGGCTCATACTAACTTAAAGCAGTCAGATAGCCAGCCAGGAGTTCACAGATTAGGCCCAGTTAAGTTTAAATATTTTTTACATAACTATGTATTTGGCTGTGATTATTTATTTTTATTTCTTCTTGTTTTGTTTTTATTTCACCTTGTTCATTTGTTGATTCATTTTTTCTGCCATTTAAAAATCAGATTGTGTAAAGGTTTATTAATTTTGTCTTTAAAAAAAACAGCTTTTAATTCATCTTTTCTACAGATTTTTTTTGTTTCCAATCTATTTCTTCTCTGGTTTATAATATTTCTTTTATGTTTTTTTAGGTTTGTTCATCTATAACTTTCTTATTTCTAAATTCATATCCAGTTCTCTTTTTATATTTTGTTAATGCATATTTATTTGTAGGGATAAAATTCTCTCCCTCCCCTCCACTCCTTCTAGAAATTTCACATATCATTTCATCATTATTTTAATATAGATATTAATTATATCTAGTATGTGTTCTCTGTATTACTCTTTTTTGTGTGGGGGGGTCAATGGGGATTAAGTGACTTGCCCAGGGTCACACAGCTAGTAGGTGTCAAGTTTCTGAGGCCGGATTTGAACTCAGGTACTCTTGAATCCAGGGCTGGTGCTTTAGCCACTGTGCCACCTAGCCGCCCCCTCTATTACTCTTTATTTAGGATACACATAACGTGCATATGTGTGTATATATGTATGTATGCATGCATGCATTTATATATAAATAATTAAGTCTATCATATATATAGCTATAGCCCAAGTATATCTGATATAGATACACATGCATGTATTTGTTTCTTTAAAAAAAAATCTTTATTAGCTTTAGGTACTACAGAAAGGAGAACACTGATCTTTTTCTTTTTTTTTAATTAATAAAGTATTTTATTTTTTTCTGTTACATGTAAAGATAGTTCTCAACTTTTGTTTATACAAGCTTTACAATTTCAGATTTTTCTCCCTCCCTCCCTTCCCTCCCCCCTCCCCTAGACAGCAGGTAATCTGATATATATACACATAATAACATTAATCCTATTAATGTTAGCATTAGTTATCTCATAAGAGAAAAATCAGAGCAATGATGAAAAACCTCAAAATAGAAAAAAACAACAACACCCAAACAAAAGAACTAGTATGGTTCATTCAGCATCTATACTCCACAGTTCTTTTTTTTTTTTTCTTGCATTTGGAACACTGATATTCTTCAAAAGTGTGTTACTATTTATGCCACTTAGTAGCTCAGTTAATGTTTCCTTTATGATTATAGATGATAAGGCATTTGGAGCATTTGTTTATTATTGATATTGGTTTATTGTCTATAATTCTTTCAGACTAATGGAGTTTACTTGTTTATCACTTTTTTGTGTTTTGAATGTTATTGTTTTATCTGGTAGCAAGATTGTCATTCCTGCTTTTTTTTGGACTTTTTAGATTCACTTGATGGAAGAAAAAAATTCCAGCATTTTGTTTATATACTATACGTGTCATTTCTATTCATGGTATCAATTCTACATCTTTAAAAGACAACCTCAAATTTGTAATGTTAGTTACTTTGAATGTTGACTATTATATGATCATTAAAGGGCCAAGAATGCCAATCACAATGGATCTACAATATAGTACAGTCCATGCTTCAAATCTGATCCCTTTTGTGAGCTACTGCTTACTTATGACTCCCACTTGATGAAGATAATGTGATTTGACACTAAATTTTGACACTAAATGCATCTGCATGGCTGAGTTGGTATGAGACTTTTGTAGAAGAGTACTATTCTTCAGTCTTTCTTATGGAAAGATATTGTTACAGACTCTCCTTAGGGAAAGATAGAGATAGAGATAGAGATAGAGATAGAGATAGAGATAGAGATAGAGATAGAGATAGAGATAGAGATAGACATAGACATAGAGATAGAGATAGAGATAGACATAGAGATAGAGATAGACATAGAGATAGAGATAGACATAGAGATAGAGATAGACATAGAGATAGAGATAGACATAGAGATAGACATAGAGATAGACATAGAGATAGACATAGAGATAGACATAGAGATAGACATAGAGATAGACATAGAGATAGAGATAGACATAGAGATATATAGATATATATCTTGACACTATATATATATATAGTATATATATATATAGTGTCAAGTGTCTGAGGCCAAATTTGAATTCAGGTTCTCCTGAATCCAGGGCCAGTGCTTTATCTACTGTGCCACCTAGCTGTCCCTCATTTCTTTGATTTTAAATGTATCTCTCTAGATATTTTGGAGAAGTTCCCTTTAGTTGAACTATGACATCTTGCTTCTACTGAAATCATTTATTCACTCTATATCCTCTGGCAAATTCTGATCTCTAAAATGGATCCATCTTATGCTTGTTATCTACTTAAATTAATGGATTTACATATTACTATTTGTGACAGGCTCTTGTAGAAACAGCACTTGGTGGAAAGAAGTGGACTGTAAGTGTGAGTTTGGGGTTACTCCTTCCCCAATATAGAATAGTGCCAAGTAAAGTTAGTGGTCTTCTTGCTTTTGAATATAAAAAGCACCTCTAGTTTAGTGAAATTTAAAGGGGTATATAGTTATAATTCTAATCTAGTTTTCCATTCTTTGAAAGGAAAACAGTATGGCCAGCCTCTTCATTCCCTCTGCTTCCTTTCATTTAGAATTAAAAGTTTTCCTTGAGAGGTGTGGGCAAGATTCCAGAGATAGCTAGCAATACCTCCTTGAAAGCAATATGAATATAGATACCATACATGACAATACACACACACACACACACACACACAACTACCTACTTTATAGTATCCAAGGCAAGTTTTATAACCATTCACCAACAGCTTTTGGTGATCCTGGGTTCAAATAGTCCAAATCATATAACTTTTAAGCAAAATTTAAGATATTACATCATGTTATATGATGTTATATGCCCTCCCTCCCAAATAGAGGACCTATCATTGGATATAGCTTATATTAGTATGTTGAGATCAGTAAAGCATCTTGCCTATTCATCACATGAAGAATTTTAGTTTCTTCCTCTTAGCTATTTCTCTCCATTGTCAGTATTTCCTCTTCCTTTCACATGATGCATTTTATCTGGTGGTGCTTTTATATAATGCCTGTTGACATTTTATTGTGACTTACTCAAAAGACAATGGTGTCTTATGACTTCAAGTGGCAAACTCAATATTGAGATTATTGAGCACATGACAAAATAGAGATATTCCTTAAAGCTAATGTTATGTAAAACCAATGCAACCAAGATTAGAAGGAAAGCAGAAAGCTAGGAAACAATTTTTAAAAACCAGTGTTTCTGATAAAAGCCTAATTTCTCAAATTTATAGAGAATTAAGTCAAATTTATAAAAATACAAGTCATTCCCTAATTGAGAAAAGGTCAAACATCTTAAATTGTCAAAGATATTTATTCTTAGATAAATAAATTAAAGCTATCTACAGTCATATGAAAAATATTCTAAATCACTATTGATTTGAGAGATAAAATTAAACCACCTCATACCGATCAGATTGGCAAATATGACAAAAATGAAAAACAACTGGTGGAGATGTGAAATAAAATTGTGGAAATATGTGTAACATTATTGTATGTATAAAATCTATATGAGATTATTTGATTTCTTGGAGGGGGGAGGGAGGGGGAAAAAATTGGAACATGAATCTTCCAAAAACAGATGATTAAAACTATCTTTACATGTAATTGGAAAAAATTAAATAATATTAAATGAAAAAAAAACCCTAAAGTGTTATGGTATTGCTTCGTCTAATCTATCTTTACATTTTATGCAGATGCTTTCTGTTGCTCTGGGCAAAGAAGTGTGAACTGACTTGTTTGGATTTGACTTTTACAAAATTATGAACAGGGTATATCCTTATATTTCCTTCAAGATTCATTCTTCAGCTATTTATTTAATGCTTAGCAAATATATAACATTGTACTATTTATAGTAAAGAAGAAAATATTCTAACAAAGGCTCAGGAAAACAATATTTCCTTTCATTTTATAAAAAAATTAAAATGGGTACATGTGTGTGCATGTGCACAAATATACCTGGGATACTCTAGCATTTCATTACTGGAAAGCAGAAAAAGAGAAACAAATTTGATACCCTGTCTTATTTGCTAGTTTGTGTTCCAGGCTATGTCACTAGATGAAATATTACAAGCTACCACTTTATATAAACACATGCTGTAGCATAGCCATATATTATAAGTTTATATATTGCCTCAATTATCATCCAAAATTATTCATTTCACAAGATATATTACCCTAAAATATAACACCTGAGTTCTCTCAGGATTTGGATCCAAAATACTAGTTTCCCGCATAGATATTCATGTGATGTCTTCCACAGCTTCCTTTTGGGTAAATGGGTAACTCCTTCTACAGAACACTGGAAATGTGTTTCTTTTGAAAAATAATCTGTCCCAGAAAATCACTCATCTTCTTGGGAAATGGACAATCACAAACAGTAATCGCACATAAAACCAAGCAGCACAGGTATCATTTTCCATATGTAGGCAAGGGCACCTTGTCCCTCTGTCATGCACACCTGATAATTGGGAAAGGGATGACTTACTGACTCTGGTTTCTTCAGAGATAAAAGTTCCTACAACAGAATTCTGTTGGGAAAAAAATCAGACATGTGCATCATTGTTGGTGGGGGGAGATATGAATGGATTTAATAATATTTCAGTTTCTGCTGCTCAAGTCAAGGCTATCATTTTCCTAGAGCTATGGTCTCCTTTTCATTGTGGATATTATTTATTCAGCTGGCGGTTCCATCAGAATAATCTAAAGCCTTTTTTTTTTTGACATTGAAGGACAATTAAACCTCATAAGCAATATCATAGAAGGAGGTGAAAGGAGTGTATAGGAGCATATAAATTAACTTCTATTATTAGTTACATTTTAAGACCAAGGAATTGAAATCCCAAATTGACTGTATTTGAGTAATAGCAGCCTAACAGCATATTTATTAGCTCTTCATTTTAAAAAAATGGGCAAAAATGTGATCATACTGTTTGCTAGTAAGTATTGTATTAAATATATGGAATATATTTATTTATGAATATGGTATATTTATATATGCACATAAATAAAATATTTATATATTTATATACATTTAGATAAAAATTGCCCCCCTCCTTTTAAGGAAAAAGGAATATGTATTTACTCTTGTGATAAGATTATTAGTCATTAAAATTATATAGTTGTAGATTGTTTATGATGTTATTGTACAAATTATATTTGTTGTTTCACTTTTATGAGTTCATATTAATCTTGGCATATCTCTATGAATTCTTCATGTTTGTTATCTTTTATTCTTTGATGACATTCTATCAAAGAGTGCTGGAATGGAAATCAGTGAACCTGACTTTACATTCTAGATTTGCCTTTAGAGAATACCCACAATTTCTCTGGGGTATAGTTTTCTACAAAATGAAGAAGTTTTACCAGATGAACTTGAAAGTTCCTCTCAGCTCTCATTCCATAATCCTGTCTATGAAAGGAATGAAGCATATTTATTCATTAACATATATCCAAAAATATTTCCTCAAAATAAAATCTCTAAATACCCACTTTGCTTTCAGTTTTGTTTTCCACAAGAAAAGCTACTACTATGAACATTTTTTTTTTTTTATATTAGGGATCTTTCTGATTGTCTTTTCCCTCTTGGAGAAAAAAGCTGGCATCAGGATATCTGGGGGGAAAACATGAATATATTAGTCTTTTTCCTCATAAGGTTCCATGTTCTCAGGGGAAAAATAAGTTTTACTACCCAGTTCTGCCAGTAATACATGACTACATGTATATTCCTGCAATTCCTCTTATACTGTGTATTTTTAATTTTTATCAGTTTACAGTTTGCTGAGTATGTAATAAAACATTAGAGTTAATTTTTTGTTTCTCTATTAGTAGTTATTTGGAGCAATCATTCATATAAGAATTAATAATTTGCTTTATATTATAATTACATAATTTATTATAATAATTTAGCCATTGTTGAATGATTATATCATCTATCTATCTACCTCTCTCTCTCTCTCATATCTCTAAATATTAGACTTTTATTCAAGATAATTGCTACAAAGATTTTGTTTTGTTTGTTTTGCTTCTACCCCCATTTTGCAGTGTGATAGAAGGACAATCCTCATATACTACCTCATATACATTGTTAGGGTTTTTTAATTTAAAAAGCATCCTAATTCTGCTAATGTATCATGTAAATTGAGACTGACACCACTCCAATAGCTTTATGTTTACCTCAGTACAAAACAGTCAGGGCTACACAAAACTATCTAAGGGATTAGACATTCTCAGATTTCTGACTAGAGCCAACATGAAAATAGGAGAGCGAAATTCAACTGAATAAAGTCTCTATCTTTGAAAAATCCAGGCTATTCTCTGTTTTTTTCTTGTCTTGGAAAATTTAAATCCCATTTTTTTTTGTTAATTCTCTATCTCTGTATGTGTTATGAGTGTCTCATTATGTTTCAGGGTTTTGTTGTTGTTGTTTGTTTGTTTGTTGTTGTTGTTGTTGTTGTTTTAACCTGTGATACCCAATCAATTTGGTAAGGACTGGGCCAGGCTCATCTGACACAGCCTATAATAGATGAAGTCCTCCTTTATCTTAGCTAGGCAGAAATTATATATATTTATATTATTGCTTCTGTCTTTTATTAAGTCTAATTTCCTCCCTTCTAGCCATTTTTCAAAGGTATTTACATCATTTGCTATTATTTTATGATACACTTTTAGATTTCTGTGTTAAAATAAAAATTATCAAGAAACAATAAGCATTTTAAAAGTCTCTGAAATACTCTGATGACAAAATACAAACTTATTCTGAAAGTCCTTTTGCTACCAAAAGTCTCATGATGTATCTGTACTATTCTAATGCTGCTATGATAATTAGAGAATTGTCATTGACAAGTTAATGAAATTCACAATTTCTAACATGCTAAGCATTTCATTAGTTGCTTACCAAAATCCCTGTGAATAGAACTCTATATTCATACTTAAATTCCAGATTGTATGTCTCTTTCCAATGATAAAAATGAGACTCTCCTTTCATGATGGGATGATTAAGTCCTATCACATTATGGCTAAAATTAAATTGAATTTTAGTTTTAAATTTCTTTTCCCCAAACCCACTTTTTTTGCTTATATGATAAACTAACATTGCCTTATGACTATTTTTTACCATGAAGGACACAAAAGCTCATTGTAATTAAGTCTATGCATTGCTCTGTGTATCCCACATAAATCCTTTGAAATTTGTGGATTTTGTGAAAGCTTTTCCATAAGATCAAATGACTTATTAAACTGCTCTAATAACTTCTGAATTTTAACAACTGGTATTCCATTGGTATATATGATACTTTTGTAAAGAAATTCTCTCAAATTATTGCATAATTTCTTCCTCAGCTTTAAAATGTCAAAATCTCTAAGCCAGACCATATGCTTATGGTTCTATCAACCAAAAGACAAATTAAAAATCTATTAAGAGGATATAAATATAAAATCAGTTCTTCTAAACCCTAAGATTATCTTGGATGGTAGATCGATAACTGGAATGGAATTCAGAGTTCATCTTGTCCAAACTCCTAATTTTCAATAGTATAAACTGAACCACACATAGCTCAGTTGCCTTTTTTAAGTTTATACAAAAATAAGCATTGGCATCAGGATTTGAATCCAGGCCCTTTGATTCCAGAGCCTACCAGCTTTTCACTTTGACATTCTGCACCCCTCATATAATACTATAATATTGAAATTTAGGTTAGCAAGATATCTAATATTAGATGTTTTCCATTGTTCACTAAATTCTATAGAACCAATGAACATAATCTGAATGCCACTACTTAAATCAGTTCTTATTGCACCCCCGAACATGATGATTAGTTGTTTGTTGTCCTCCTTTTTTTTGTAGGGCAATTAAGCTTACTTATCTTTCCCAGGGTCACACAGCTAGTAAGTGTTAAGTGTCTGAGGCCAGATTTGAACTCAGGTCCTCCTGAATCCAGGGCTGGTGCTCTATCCACTGCACCCCCCAGCTGCCCCCTGTCCTCCCTTCTTAAAGAAGACCAAAATGGCATCACTATGTTGGAGTTAAGGTACAGTGTGTCGGACTGTGGCTCATCAGACCAACATGAGTTTAGAAGGTTCTATCATAAGGTTAGGCAAAGATAATCCACATGAACATTTGGAGTAGAAATGTCTCTAAATGTGTGTATCGCATGTTTCTTTTGAACTACTGAAATTCTGGCTTGCTCTTAGAGCATAGTGCCTTCTTTGAAGGCATGCCACTCTGGACTATCCTTTGCCAATGTCTCCCATGTCAGTCAAATGATTCCAAAGTTCTTCAGAAAGAGCCAGTAATTAGCCATTTATCTAAGTAGTTTCACTATGCCCCAAGATTGTTATATACATTCTTAGAGGAGGCATTATAACCAAAGTTAAATGCAGAGACTATAGTATTGAGCAGAAGTCAGGATTAGGCATAGGTATATAGATGTATGTAATCAATAGGGCAATCAGATTAGAAATATAAGGAATCCCAAAACTTGGTTTAAGGATTAAATAGGAAGCTAGACATAAATAAGACTAGATGTGACAATCTGGAACCAAGCTAAAATCAAAAGATCAAATACCAAATGTCAGGTTTGTGTGTTGCCAAGGTAAGTTATATATACATATACATATATACACACATACAACATAAATATATACATGTGTATATATGTATATATGTGTGTATGAACGTGTATATACACACACACATATATATATATGTGTGTGTATATATATATATATATATATATATATATATATATATATATATATATTTACTTATTTATTTTTCCATATATGTTGTTCTAAATGTGGCTTATAGGGAATCCTAAATCTTTGGAATTTTGGCCAACCCATCTATCTACAAAGGAGACTTGTTTTTGTCTAGTTGAAGAGATCCAGAAAAGGGGGCATAAAGGTGGCCTCTCTATTCTCATCAGTAGGGGAGTATTGGAATAGAATTGTATTTATCTTCTCCCTTAATATTTTTAGTGTTGGGGAAATTATATTTAAGTTCAAACTCTTCTGCTGATTGTTATTCCTTAAAAATGAAGAGGTGAGGGGCGGCTAGATGGCACAGTGGATAGAGCACTGGCCCTGGAGTCAGGAGTACCTGAGTTCAAATCCAGCCTCAGACACTTAACACTTACTAGCTATGTGACCCTGGGCAAGTCACTTAACCCCAATTGCCTCACTAAAAAAAAAAATGAAGAGGTGAACCTTATATACAAAAGTTTGGTTCCTTCCCACCAAATGAGAAGTTAGAGAAAAAAACACACACATACAAATCGTGAAATGTGAATAAATAAATTTATTAAGTAGATCAAAACAGAAACTAGAGAAGTAATATAGATGAAAATATACTGGAAATACACAACATAAATAAGTTATCCTTTTGGAAACACTGAGAGAGAGAGAGAGAGAGAGAGAGAAAGGAGACAGGAAGGTAAAGGGAGGCAGGGAGAGAAGGAGAAGAGAGGAGAGTCAGAGTTCCCAGGTACACCCAAGGGAAAATTCCCTGAAGTATCTAGGGAGACAAACTAAATACCTGAGACATGCTGGAGTGCTGGCTTTCTCCTGCATTGCTGCCTTCTAATGATTATTCTCTTTCTGGATTTTTCTTGAGCGGTCTGGAATTATCTGAGTCTGCACAGAATCTGAAGCAAAAAGGTCTCACTTGTCCCAAGTTATCATCCCAGCCATGACTCTTACACAGGCATGCAACACTTATAATCGTTGTTTCAAACAATGACAAGCTTCTAATGTATTTGCATGAGAATTAAACTCTGGATTACAAAGAAAAATAGTATTTGAGAATAAAAGTTGAAAATACATGGAAAAATATGAAAGAACTGATACATAATACTTCTTGCTTCACCAAATCTACTTTTTAGCAATAGATAAAGACTTATGATCTCTGTTCCTTCTTGTTTCTTACAACATATTGAAACGTATTTTAAAATAGCTAATTTTTTCTGCTAATAAGTAATTTTTCTCTACCTCTTAAAATCCTCTGATTTCAAGGGTAAGTTCAAGTGTTGCCTCCTCCAAAATTTCTTCTTTCCCTTACCCTTCTATCCTATAATTGAAAATGAGGTTTCCGTCATTATTAATATTTTTTTTCCAGTAGGTTCTTTATGTGATGTAGTCAAAAGAGAGTTAGACTTGGCGAAATCTCATTTTGAAAACTACCTAGCTTTATGGTAGTGAGGAAGTAATTAAAATTATCTAAACCTAATTTTCCTCAGTTGTAAAATGGGCATAATGATGCTTTTAGCATTTCCATCAGAAGACTATAATGAGATTCAAATGAAGTAATCCATATAAAGTACTTTGTAACTGTCAAAGATCACCATAAGTATCAGCTAATATGACTATCTTCATTGTTCCTATTAGACTGCTTTTTCACTCCTTGATATAACATGCACATATATGTAAATGCATATATGTGTGCATATGTATGTATACCCTTATAATAACATATATTCTTATAGATACAAATATATATTTATATAGATGTGTAAAACATTTGTGCATATCAATCAAGATTTATTAAGTGTTGACTATGTTCCATGCACTGTGCTAAGTACTGAGGATAAAACTACAAAAAAGAAAGACAGTACTTGCCTTCAGGCAACTTACAATCTAATGCAGGAGCAGATAACATAAAAAAGGAAACTGAAAAGCAGGGGAAAAGTTGGAAGAAAAGGTACTGGGACAGCTGGATGGCATAGTGGATAGAGCACCGGCCCTGGATTCAGGAGGACCTGAGTTCAAATCTGACCTCAGACACTTAACACTTACTAGCTGTGTGGCCCTGGGCAAGTCACTTAACCCCAATTGCTTCACCAAAAAAAAAAAAAAAAGAAAAGGTACCAGAAAAGAGGGAATGGGAGAGAGAATTCATCCTGTGACATACTAAAGTAATATAGCCAGGCGAGAAATGATGACACATTTGGGCTGAACATTTGCCTGAAATAGCCCATCTGTAAGGGGCTAAAATTCTAGCTATACTGTCTAAAATATCTAATGAGTGGTCACCAATAAATTATCAGGTTTAGCAAGAGTTAGACTTTTGATCATGTATTAATTAGAATAAGAATTTCATAAAGCTGCAGAAATCAGAGGTTTCTCTGAAAAAGCATGGCTGGGAGAGGGGGAGCACCCTTTTGAGAGCACCTTGCTGGCTTTTCTAACAAAAATAAAAATAAAAATAGAAAATCCACAAAAACAAAGCATCAACATGATCTTATCTCCCATTTGTCTGGTTAAACAGACTAAAATCAAAAATAGGGTAATTAGGGAGTTTAAAAGGTCCATTTGAAAATTTAAAGGTACTTAGCAGTTTAAAGGGACAGGGTAGGGGAAATTTCTTACCCAACTGGAAGATGAGAAGACTGAGGTTCAGCTTTCCTCTTCTTGGTCAGCCATTTTGCATTCTTTCAAAATAGAGATAGATGAATGAATAGAAGAAAATACACATGAAAGAATAAAAGGGAAATCTAAATGAAGGCCCCACCTTCCAATTAGGAAGGCAAAGAATAGTGACCAGAATCAATTGAAAGAACTGGGGATGTTTAGCTGACCGAAGACTTGGGAAACACGTGATAGATAAAAACAAAACAAAACAAAACAAAACAAAAAAAATGCTTTGCAAAAGTTAAGGCCATACAAGAGTGGAATAGGTGTTCTTAAGGTGTGGTTGTTTCTTCTTTGTTGGAGTTTTTCTTGTCGTTGTTGTTTGTTTGTTTTGGTTTTTTTCAAGCTGAGGCTAAGCAGAGTGGAAAGGGAAAGGGAACACATATTTATATAGAGCTTACTATGTGACAGAAACTGTGCTTAGCAATTTACAAATATCTCATTTAAATCTCACAAAACACTTAGAGGTAGAGCCTATTATTTCCATTTTACAGATAAGAAAACTGAGGAAAATGGAAGTTAAGTGATTGGCCCAAAGTCACATCTAGCAAGTATCTGAAGTTGGATTTGAACTCAGATCTTCCTGACTCCATGCCCTGAATTCTATACACTTCTTCAGCTAGTATCACTTGTATATGTTACATTGGGAATTCTTTTGATTCAGGCTGGACTGGATGGCCATGAAGAAATCTTACACAGTCTCTAGTTATGTCATTTTTCCTGAACAATGAAGGAGTTGGAAGTCACTTGCACTATATGCCCAAAGTCAAGAAAAAAAATCATGAAGATATTTATAGCTTATGGCTCAAAATTCTATTCCAGAGGATAAGGGAGAAGAATTACACACACACACAAACACAAAAAAAACCCCAAAACCTAGAAAATACATATGTATAATTAAGTCAATGAATAATTTTTGAATTAGGTGTAAAAGTAAATACAAGAAAGTCCAGTTTATAATATTTTGAAATGTGTGAATCAGAATGGGTAATAGGTTATACACAAGTCTCACACTGGTATATCATTGATACTTCAAGGAGAGTTGTAGGGATCTGCATATTTTGAATATCAATAACACAACAAAAGATAAAACTGACTAAATTTAAAGAGCCCTCAAATGATTCATTTTAAATGTATCAAAAAAGACATAATCAACAAAGTTGTTTTTTTTTTATTTCGTTTTGGGTTGTTTTGTTTTGCCAATGGAGCACTTTGAGGATAAGATTGTTGCACCTTTCCATTTTTATCCCTAGTCATAGAAGGCATTTGGAAAATAATTACTTTATAATGAATGGAACTGAAAGGATCATACATATAATTAAAATGACTGCAGAAGCTATCTAGTTCACCCCTTATTTAAATATGAGAAAATTGAGGCCCAAGAAAGTTTAGTGGGTTGTTCTTCAGGATCAAAGTCCTATGCAGTTTTTACTGAGATGGTAAAGCCAAGATGATAGGGGAAAGCCAGTGACTTCCCTGAGTTCTCCTTGGGACCCCTTGCACTATTTTCAAATAATGACATGGGACAATCCCTGGAACAGCAGAACCCACAAAAAATGGGATGATACCATTTTCCAGCCAAAGACAGCTTAGAAGGTCAGCAGGAAGGTTCTGTTATACCAGGGTAAGAGTGGATCACAGACCAGTACTAGCCATACCAGCACAGATATAGCCTTGAATCCCTTGAAGCTTAGGACATTGTGTCCTGGAAGCAGTGCTCCACTTTAAGAAGGAGTTAAAAGTCAATAAATAGGCTAGGAAAATGAGCAGAGAGAAAAAAAAATGCTGACCCTAGAAAATTTCTAGGATGAAAAGGAAGATTGACGTGCACCCTCAATAGAGGATAGCAAAGTTAGGGCTCCTATATCCAAAGGTTCCAAGAAAAATTTGAATTGGATTAAGGCCATAGAAGAGTTTAAAAAGAACTTTGAAAATAAAGTAATAGAGGTAGGAGGAAAAAAACAGAAAAATAAATGACAGAGATGCAGGAAAGTTATGAAAAAAAAATTCAACGGCTTGAAAAGTCAAATTGGCCAAATGGAAAAAAAAAAGGTGCAAAAGTTCTCTAAAGAAAATAATTGCTTAAAAATTAGGATTGAGCAAATGGAAGCTAATGACTGTGTGAGAAATCAAGACACAATAAAACAAAACCAAAATAATGAAAAAATAGAAGGCAACATAAAAAATATTTCCTTGGAAAAACAACTGACTTAGAAAATTGATCCAGAGGGTGCAGCTAAGTGGTTCAGTGGATAAAACACTGGCCCTGCCTTCAGGAGGACCTGAGTTCAAATAATTGCATGACCTTAAGACCATGATCAAAAAAAGAGCTTAGACATCTTCAAAGAAATTGTCAGGGAAAATTGACCTGATACTCTAGAAGCAGAAGGTAAAATAGAAATTGAAAAAAAAAACCTCCTGAAAGAGATCCCAAAATGATAACTCACGGGAATATTGCAGTCAAATTCCAGAGCTCCCAGGTTAAGGAGAAAATATTGCAAACAGCCAGAAAGAAACAAGTCAAGTATTGCGGATCTATAGTCAGGATAACACAAGATCTGGTAGCTTCCCAATTAAAGCGTCAGAGGGCAAAGAATATGATATTCCAGAAGGCAAAGGAACTGGCATTGCAACCAAATATCAGCTACCAAACAAAACTTGTATAATCTTTCAGGGGAAAAATTGGCAATTCAATGAAAGAGAGGACTTTCAAGCTTTCTTGATGAAAAGACCTGAGTTACATAGAAAATTTGACTTTCAATACAGGATTCCAGAGAAGCATAAAAAGATCAACAGGCTGGGCTCAGCTAAGTGTCACAGTGGATAGAGCATTGGCACTGGATTCAGGAGGACCTGAGTTCAAATCTGGCCTCAGACACTTAACACTTAGTAGCTGTGTGACCCTGGGCAAGTCACTTAACCCCAATTGCTTCAGAAAAAAAAAAAAAAAAAGATCTACAGGAAAAAGAAATCATGAGGAATATTAAAAGGTTAAAAAACTGTTTACATTCCTATATGGGAAGATGAAACTTGTTATTCATAAGAACTTTCTCATTATTAGGGCAAGTGAATGGAGTATATTTAGACAGAGGGCACAGGTTTGAGTTGAATATGAAGGGATGATATATTTTAAAAAATGTAAGGCATGACAGGAATGCACTGGGTGAAAGGGAAAATGAGAGGTGGAATGGGGTAAAATTTCTCACATAAAATTAGCAATAAAAATCATATACAGTGGATGGCAGTGAGTGAACCTTACTCTTATCAGAATTGGCCCAAAGGGGGAATAACATACACACTCAATTGTGTATAGTAATAAAACTTGCCCTTTGGGAAAATGGGAAGGGAAGGGGATAAGTGGGGTGGTGTGAAATAAGGGAGGGCAGATTGGGGCAGGGGGCAGTCAGAAGCAAATCACTTTTGAGGAGGGATAGGATGAAAGAAGATATAAAATAGAGTTAATAAAGTGAAGGTAATGGGATGGAGGGAAATAGAGTAAGTAATAGTAACTGTAAAAAAAAAATGAAGCAAAGGCCTCTCAAATAGAGAATTGAGTCAAGTTTGTTAAAATTAGAGCCATTCCCCAAATGATAGATTATCAAAAGAAATTACTTTTCAGATGAAATAATTAAAACTACCTATAGCCATATGAAAAATGCTTTAACTCACTATTGATTGGAGAAATTCAGGTCAAAACAATTCTGGGTACTACTTCATACCTCTTGGATTGGATAATAAGACAACAAAGGAAAATGACATATGTTGTGGGGAATATGGGGAAAAAGAGACATTAAAAACACTATTGTGGCACCATCAGTTTGGGTGAGGTTCAAATTCTTTCTCTGATTTCTTTTTTTTTTAAACCAAGATTTCAGTGACTTCATTTTTTTTTTTTTTTTAGTGAGGCAATTGGGGTTAAGTGACTTGCCCAGGGTCACACAGCTAGTAAGTGTTAAGTGTCTGAGTCCAGATTTGAACTCAGGTACTCCTGACTCCAGGGCCGGTGCTCTATCCATTGTGCCACCTAGCTGCCCAGACTGCATTTTAATATAACATACTTCCAAATCATGTCAACCAATTTGATTTGATTATTATGTGATAGACCTCTTATAGTTAGATGGGTATATAAACTGTGAACCCATTGCCATTCAGGGTATTTGATCTGAGAGAGACAACCAATGGCCATCCTTTTATTAATTACCTGCCACCCTATTAATAAAATGATAAATCACCTAGAAACTATGCCCTTCATAATTTTAATTGTCACACTATAACAAATGGATAATACAAGTAATTCGCTGGTATCCTCAGGATGATTTTAGGAAAAGGTGAGAAATGTTGAGATGCTAGCTGGCCCCTTGTGGCAAACTTATAAGAGGACATGAACAGGACTTGAACAGTAGATACTGGCATGCATGGATTACTATCTGTGCCACTGGAGTGAATTCCCAAAATGATAACACATCTATTTGAGAGGAAATATAAAAATTAAATTTAGATCATTTCCTCCCTTGGAATATAGGCACTACATAAAAAGGCTTATTGTTTTGGCCAAATGGTTGAGGTGATGGACTGCAAATGACTTGGGTTTTGCACCCTGCCAACTACAACTCTTGTAGGTAGCTATGTAGGTAGAGCATAAAGCAATTGACTTGGCATGAGAGTTCAAAGATGTCTGACTTCTAATCATTCATTAGATATTCATTAGCATTGTGATCCTGGGAAATATGTATCTGTGTATTTATATATGTATGCATATGTACATGAATGTGTGTATGTATATGTGTCCTTTCATCTATTGTCTAAATATATACAGATACGCATGTGTCTATGTATAGTGTATCCATAGAACAATCTGTATGTACATGCATACATACATATACCTATCTTTATAAGTATCTATATTATAGGCCTCTATATTATATCTCCATATTGATAGGTCTCCTTGTCTGTATTTTTCTCTTATTTCATATATATGCATATATTATTAGATAGATAGATGATAGAATTTATAGATAAGTACAAGTCTCTCTTAAATGTTTAATTGCAATTTCAAGTTATTAAAAAAGGCATTAAGATTTTTGAGAGATAAAGATAGACAGACAGATGATAGATGATATGTAGGTAGATAGATATATAAATTTATCTATAGCACATAGAATATAATTTTGCATAGAGTGGTCACATTATCATCTAAATGTGTTGATTTCAATGATGTTGTACATATTTTTTATTTCTTTTTTTGTTTTTTTGTTTGTTTGTTTGTTTTCAAGAATGTTGGTTTCTTTAACATAGGGACTCAGTGAAGAAAATCTCTCAGTGAAGCTCAGCAAATGCTCTGCCCTTTACAGTCATAAAAAGTTGCACCAGAGACTGAATGATTACATGATTTGCCCAGGGTCATATAGCATGTGTGTGTGTCAAAAGATGGATTTGAACCCAGGTCTTCTTGACTTTAATTTTTATTCTCTTTCCTTTGTGACAGCCTGTCTCTAACATTATACTTTACTAAACAAAAATATACTGCATTTTTATTTTCAAATTCTGCTGTGCTCTAGAAAGGTAATTGAATATTTGATTCAACAACCTTTTGAAATAAAGTTAAATAGTTTTTCATTTAAATTTCAGGAGAAAACTGTATTTAATAAAAATAAGAATGATTCTCATGATAAAATTTGAGATCATTCTATAAAGTTTTATTTTCCAAGTCCTCTTGGAGAAGATACATAGAATTGCTTACCCTTTTGAGATTTGTAGACAGGTGCATAATGATATCCAACATTGTCATTTTTTTTTCATTTCTCAAAAGTCTCAACTGCATGTCTGCATAAAATCAACAGCATCTTTGTTTATTGGTCTTGCTGAAGTGATTGCAGCTGTGATAATTTCCTCAAAATGTTTTTTTCCTTGTTGTTTTGGTTTTTGTTTTGTCAGCAGAGCCCAAAATGTTGTCTCTAGGATTTTCATTAATGAGGGGCAAAAGCCTATGAAAAATTTTGTAATTAAATGCATGTAGTATCATAAATTAAATTGGTTTAATTTTTTATCCTTTTTATTAGTGGGTCTCAACAAAGAGACTTTTTATGACAAAGTATTTTTTGATGTAGCATCATGGCTTCAAATAATGTATCTGTTCAGTTTGTAAACAGAGGCAGTTATCTTCAAGAATGATTCAGTGCCATATGTCATTTTGAGACAACACTCAATTCTTCAGTGTATGAAAAGTAAGATCTTTTTTGTATATGTATAGAAACAAACAAAAAGCACTCATTAAGTTAAATGTTTCACACAATAAAGGTTTTCAGTAAAATTCTTATTGATAGAGTGAAGGGAAAGAAGAAAGAATGCTTTTAAAAAAATTATAAATCAGAATATGCAAAGTGAACATTGTTTAAGTTCAGTGTTTCTTCCCCAGGATTCCATAAGCATTTTTCTGAATGTTCATAGAGTTCCATGTTGATTCCACATGTAATCAATATGCCCTTTGTTACACCAACTTCTGAATCAGTTTCTGAATTAGTGAGTACTTTTTGGTCTGTAATTTCAATATCTCAGAATGAAGTTAAATGACAATTACTTCTGAAGATTATCCTCATTTTTTTTGAATAATGTTTAACGATTGGTATAATCTCCAGCATTGCCTAAGGGTCAAATAATATTTAATGTTTCTAGCTTTCTTTCTCTCTGGCCCATACCTCAAAATGTATTTGATATTACTTTTCATATAGTTTTTTCCCCCTTATCATTCCTTATATACAGCTTTCATATCTTCTCCTTGAGGACAGAGATTTATTCCTTTTTTGTCTTCCATCTAGAGTCCTTCCCCATCCCTTATCTTACATATGGAAATCTTAATAAATCTTTTTCAAGTGACTTTAACATATTCATGTATAAAAAAATCAATATTTTGGTCAAATTATCAAAAGTAAATCACCTATTAAATTAATCTCGTAAAATTGAGAGACTGGACATTTTCTTAAACATATGCAAATTATGTATCTTGTGGTTGAATTAATATCCTAATCCTCTCCTCCTACCTCATGCACATAATACTCTTTTTTGTTTGTTTGTTTTTTGTTTTTTTGTGAGGCAATTGGGGTTAAGTGACTACTAGCCCAGGGTCACACAGCTAGTAAGTGTTAAGTGTCTGAGACTGGATTTGAACTCAGGTCCTCCTGAATCCAGGGCTGGTGCTCTATCCACTGGGCCACCTAGCTGTCCCCACATAATACTCTTAATTCTTGTTTGGTTCAATAGATGAAAGGTTTAGGTCAGTGATTTCACTTCCTGGTTACCCAAATATAAAGAACGTATGAAGAACTCCAGGTGCTCTCTGATGTATAGTTGGTAGATCATGATGGATAATGCAGACAAGGGAGTGTGCTCAACTAAATCCACTAAATTCCCTCCTTCTGTGGCTAAGTACATCTCTTGTTAAATGGTGAATGACAAAAGTATTGCAATTTGTTCCTACAGAAAACCTAAACTATCAGCTCACAAAAATGAGTTAGGCCCAGACAAGAATATGAGAGAGAGAGAGAAAGAGAGAGAGAGAGAGGGAGGGAGGGAGAAATAGATTAGGTTTGATACTGGCACAAATTGCAAAACTTATTCAACATTTGGTATGGTCTGTATAAACACTTATGATAATGCACATATATCCATATGTGTATGTATGTGTATATATATATATATATGTGTGTGTGTGTGTGTAGGTACTTATGTATTTACACATATGGCTATATATCATATGCATTATGTACTTTTTATATGTGGATCCAAGAGGAAAGCCAGAAAAAAAATAGTATTAAAAAACAAACAAACTAGGAGAATTAGGAAAGGTTTCCTAGGAGATCTGCCACCCAAATTGGGCCTTGAAAAAAAAAATAATTCAGTAAGCAGGGATAGGCAGGTAGTACATGCAAGTATTTAAGGCAATGAGACCTGGAGCTTCAAGGAAATATGTTTTCTTGTTTTGAAACCTGAAAGTTTGTTCAGTTTGTCATAGGAAATCCCCTATGACTGTACCAATATAGGAAGTCACTGTTACCTTCTTGTGTAAGAAAATGTGTCACAACCTTCAGATTACTGAACACAGTTATGGCTTTTGGTTTTTTATTAGTATTATAAAGAAAGCACCATAATGACCCAGAGTGTGATCTGGGCGAGTTAATTAACCCTGTTTGCCTCAGTTTAGTCATTTGTATAATGAGTTGGTGAAGGAAATGACAAACCATTCAAGTATCTTTGTCAGAAAAATAACTAAATGGGGTCGTTCATGAAGAGTAGGAAACAACTGAAACAACTGAACAGCAACCACAACCACAACCACAACCATAAGGAACAAATCAACAGTAAGCTTACAGATTTAAATTGTTTGGGACTATATTGATAATACATTCATTGTTAGGGTTCTTAATTGACTCTAGTATTTTGAATAAAAAAATGTCTGAACAATTAAATTTTTGTAAGTGTACCTTTCAAGATTATTTTTCTTTTTCTTTAAGGATACAGTGTCAAAGGTGTATTGATTTATTTTGTTTAAAACACACATGTTTTAAAAAATTACATTTATTTAATTGAAAATAATTTACATATAACATGTGTTTATTGATTTTCATTATCTGTTTCTGAGACATTCAGGATCCACAATGGAAAATTTTACCAGTTCTAATGTACTCTTTTGTTGAATCATCCTTTCCAAGCCCACATACATACATAAGTATATAAAGCTCGAACCACAATTTGTAAAGCACTATGGGTTTCTAGGGAACTATCCTTGCAGGTCCTCAAACAAGTTGCTCCCTCTCTTGACTCTGGGCATTTTTGCTGTCTATCCCACAAGCCTGGGATGTTTTCTTTTCTATCTCCTCCTCCTGATTCCTACAGGAATCCTTTCCTGAATTATCATGTATATACACATTTTGCACATCATTGTTAACATGTTATCTCCCACAAAGTGCTGGGATATCCTTGAGGGCAGAGACTTTTCCCCTTTGTATTTCTAGCACCTAACATATAGTTAATTTTTTGGGGGGGCGAGAAATGGGAGTTAAGTGACTTGCTCAGTGTCACAGAGCTAGTAAGTGTCAAGTGTCTAAGGCCAGATTTGAACTCAGATACTACTGAATCCAGGTCTGCTGCTTTATCCACTGTGCCACCTAGCTGCCCCCCTACGTATAGTTAATTTAATAAATATTTATTTACTTACTGATTGACTGAACTTTAAGTTTGAACTAGTAAAACCTTGAAATTTTCCCTCTCCTCTGTGATTTAAAGTGTTTTTAGAAGTGCCTTTACCTTTAATTAAAAAGTAATTTAATAATAACAATAGCAATGACAATAAAATGGTAATATTAATAATATTAATAATAATAATAAAAATTTCTCATTCCTATTTTCTTATATTTCTTCTCTGTGGTGAGGTAGAAAAGAATGGGTATAGATTGCTGCATTGTACTATCAGATGTGGTCACTATGGAAGCTACTGTCTTTGTTAGGAGAGGCTTATCTCATGCTAAATATGTCTTCTCATTCAGTACAAATATACATACATTGTAATATTTTTTTCATAATTCCTGTTTTTGCTATCCTTTTATTTTAGCTGGTTGGTTTTTGCAACTCACACTCCCAGATGTAGAAAGCATTTGTTATTGAATTGGTCTGAGGCCACATGCTGCTTCATGTCTTTTAACAAGACCCACTGCAAGATATGGGGGCAGCTAGGTGGTACAGTGGATAAAGCACCGGCCCTGGATTCAGGAGTGCCTGAGTTCAAATCCGGCCTCAGACACTTGACACTTACTAGCTGTGTGACTCTGGGCAAGTCACTTAACCCTCATTGCCCAGCAAAAAAAACCAACCCCCCCCCCAAAAAAAAAAAAAAAACCAAGACCCACTGCAAGATATGAAGCCAACCTAGTTCATGTCTGCAGCTCACTCAAACAACTGAAGCCCCTCATTTCCTTCCTGACCTTGGAGATGGGTGGAAGAAGGAGCACTTCTATTAATTTCTTAAGCTTAAGTTTATTACATGTTGTAAGGAACTATTTTTTAAAAATCCAAATGATCCCAGCTTCCATAGCTGACAAACATTTCACTTGTTTATCAAACAACTTTTTACTTTGTAGGAACATCCTGTTTTGGAAGCACAAACTAGTTTGCAACCTTCAGTCAGCACAACCATACGACATGAACAAATTCTTAATGACCATCATGCCAGACCTATAATTATTTATCACACACATTTAAGAATTACCAAATGAATTACCACCAGCTTTTAGAAAGATCAGATGCTATGTAGCTGCATCTAATCATAAAACAAAGCAAAACAAAACAAGTTTGTCATGGAATAAACAGCGATAATATTCAACATGAATGCATAATAATATAGGATGCAGGGCTACAAGGCACCATATCCAACATGTAGTCTAACCTTCTTTTTTAGAGAAAGATACTAAGGCTTAGATAAAACAATTTGTTTGTCCAAGACTAACTAGATAAATAGTAGTCTTTGGGGGTTACATTTTAAATTCGTCATTGAATCATGCTAGCTACTGAAAAATGTCTAGTTCAAACATGAAAATAATTATTATATACATGTCACATATTCTTCTAAAATAAATGCAATACACATTATTTTTAAAATTGGCAATGTAGATAAAATCTATTTAAAATAATATATTTTGATACCAAAATGTTTAAATATCAATTTTCAAAAATTATGAATTGATTCTCTTTACATGTTGTAACAATTGGAATGACACCACCTGTTAGAGACTTACTGTAGGAAAGCTCTACCATGAAAGGAAGGTCATTGAGGGCAAGACTATGCGTTTTTTCTTTGGTGTCAGGAAGTGATGTTTGCTCGTGGGAGGAGGAAGGGGGAGCTGGCCGCTCTGTCTTGCTCTTTTTCCTTTGGACTCTGGTGGAGAGCGGAGCTAGAAATGTGCTCTCCCTTTAATAGATAGATGAATGTAGGCCTTTCTCTCTCTCTTTACCAAATTCTTATTCTCCTTAATAAATGCTTAAAAGCCTAACTCCTGCTAAAGCTTATAATTTATTGGTGACCAATCATTAGATATTTTAGACAAACTAGCTAGAATTTTAGCCCTTAACAATGTTTATTCTAAGGGATAATTATATTAGTCTGGGCAGGACATTTTTCTTGAGTTTGGTTGTTTATGTATATGCTATCGCAGTTCTATTCCTTCATTGCCCAAATTAGTTGACCCTCCCTTGCTTAAACCTTTCATGATCCATTCCTTCTATTGAATCATTCTTCCCTTGATTGTTACCTCTCACATTTACTCTTATACTGGCTATAGATTTAGAGTCAGATAATCTGGGTTTGAATTACCAATATCATATACACAACTTCAGTGACTTAAGATAAGTCACTTTTCCACTCTAGAATTCAGGGTATGTTTTGTAAGAAGTGGACCATAGGAGAAAGCCATCTTTTCATCAGAGATTACAGTGGGGGAAGGAGATAATGTAGTAAACATGCCAGATGACGAAACAGGAAAAAAAAAAAAAAACTTTTACCCAATACCATATTTTTAATTTTATTTTTTGTTGAGGCAATTGGGATTAAGTGACTTGCCCAGGGTCACACAGCTAGTAAGTGTCAAGTGTCTGAGTTCAGATTTGAATTCAGGTCTTCCTAACTCCAGGGCCAGTGCTCTATCCATTGTGCCAACTAGCTGCCCTTATAATTTTTTTTCTATGAAGTATGAGGTAAGGTCCTCAGCTGAGAAGGAAGAAAGGGAGGGGTATAGTAGGAAGCATGAGAAGAGAAAAGAAGATATGTTATAGTGATAGTAATAAGTAGGACAGAGAAATGACTAGGGAGAAAGTGTTTCCTTGTCGTAGTAGAATTGCCTTGAAGAAGAGAGGAGCAAGGTGAGATTAGATAACATACAATTATATTGGACCTAGTCTTCATCATTTCATGACTTCCTCTAAATTCATTCCACAGCTCATGAGTTGGATTAAAAGAAACAGATAGTGAGAGAAGTCAAGGCTTGGGCTTTAGAACGATGTGATCAGGCTTAACACAAGGGATCAAGGGATTCAAAAGCAGAAGGAAGTATAGGATTAAATTGCTTCACCAGAAGTAGAGATTGAGAAGAGATGAAAGTATAGCCAGAAGAGGTGATAGCTTGGGAAAGTAGGGATATAGGATATCATCAGGGATTGTAAGTATGAAAATGGATATTTTGATTTCCTTCAGCTCCCTCAATCACATAAGTAACCAGAACAACTATAAGAGGATTGGGTTTGTTGGCTAAGACACCAACAATCGTTTGATTGACCAAGAGGAAAACTAGCTGTACTTGCAGGGAATCAGTGGCCCCAAAGGCAATCAAAGATTTATCTGACTGCAGGGTATTGAACTATGGATGTTGACATTATCTTAAGCTATTCTGTAACTTTGAAATAATCATTTTTATTTTTGAAGAGATCATCTTATCAAGACATCTCTTAATCAAGCCTTGAACTGAACTGCCCCCTTATCAAAGGCCACACCCTCCACCCCAGGAATCCATGGGTGCTGACCCCCCCCACACACCCTTTGGGAGTTGGCCTTTCTAAGCCCATATTTCCTTCAAATTTCTTACCTGCCTTTGTTTCAACTTTATATGAATCCTCTCAATCTATTCTACGGTGTCCTATTCAGCATAGGATGGATAGTATCCATGCAGCACGTTAAAGTTTTCTTTTTTCTGTGCTAAATAAAAACCTTAATGTTTTGTTTTTGCTTTTTCTTTTCTTTTCTTTTACTAGCACTGTCTTTCTCTGGTTTCCTTCACTTTCAGGAAGAAGAGGATTCATATTTCAAGAACTGGCCTCTGCATTCTCATGTCTTCCTCTTTGGGGAGAGAAAGATCTTAATTTCAAGAGAGTGCCTCATTTACATTTGACATGGAGAACAGGGCATGCTAAGCAATTATGATGAATCAAATTAAAGGGGCTTTTGATTTTTTTCCTATTTTTTGTTTGTTTTTTTAGCATAGAAGGTTAATACTTGTGATAGATTTTGAAATTAAGGGTTTGATCATCCCTTTGTATAGTTGAGAAAGAGATGAAAAATAGATTATGGGTGTATAGTAGATTCAGGATTTGGGAAATTATGGTATTTGATAGAGTATCTATGTTCATTGAAGTCTCCTAGTATGAGGATTGTGAGAATCAGAGCACCACCACCCTGTCGAGAAAGACATTGTAAGAACCAGGGCAGTGCCACCCTGAGGAAAAAGTATGTGATCAGTATCTGAGCAGTTATGTCTCTTCATATAAATGCCTGTAAGTCATGTCAATCACTGCTACCAGCCAATTATCTTGGAGCTGTGTGTGTAGGGACCATGCGTGCGTGGGCTGGCAGAGAGCAACCCATCTCGTAAACAAGAATCTGGCCCTTTTTCCATTGGAGGTCACTGGAGGAGCAGCTGCAGGTGCAGGGAGCTAGGGTCTTTTCTTTCTCCATATGTTCTCTTGACTAACCCCTAATATGCTTTAATAAATACTTAATACCCAAAGATTGTTATTCCATCTAAAAGAAAAAAGGAAAAAATGAAAAAAGAAATTGAACAAACCATCAATGAAATTCCTAAGAAAAAATCTCCAGAGACAGATGGGTTTATAAGAGAATTCTGCCAAACATTTAATGAATAATTAATTCCAATAATATATGTTATTTGGTAAAATGGGTGAAGAGGGTGTTCTACCAAATTCCTTTTATGGCACAGATATGGTCTTGATACATAAACCAGACAAAGCCAAAATAAAGCAAGAAAATGATAGACCAATTTCTCTAATGAATATCAATGCACAAATTTTAAACAAAATACTTGCAAGGACATTAGAGGAATTCATCACCAGGATCATACACTATGACCAGGTGGGATTTATACCAGGCATTCAGGGCTGGTTCAACATTAAGAAAACTATTGACAAAATCAACCACATCAATAAAAAAAAATAACTAAAATCATATCATTATGTCAATAGACCCAGAAAAGGCTTTTTACAAAATACAGCACTCAATCCTATTAAAAACAGTAGAAAACATAGGAATAAAGGAAGCATTCCTCAAAATGATAAGCAGCATCTACTTAAAAACACCAGCAAACTTTATATATAATGGGGATAAGTTGGAGACATTCTCAGTAAGATCAGAGGTGAAATGGGGATGTCCATTACCACCTCTGTTATTTAATATTGTACTAGATATGTTAGCTTTAGCAATAAGAGAAGAAAAGGAAATTAAAGGAATTAGAATAAGCAAAGAGGAAACAAAACTATTACTCTTTGCATATTATATGTTGGTATTCTTAGAGAATCCTAGAGAATCAACTAAAAAAAAAAACTACCTGAAATGATTAGCAGTTTTAGCAAAACTTCAGGATATAAAATAAATCTACTTAAGTTATCAGCATTTGTATACATGAGCAACAAAGCTCAACAGCAAGAAAGAGAAATTCCATTTAAAGTAACTGTAGACAATATAAATTAATTGAGATTCTAACTGCCAAGGCAAAATCAGGAACTCTATTAACACAATTACAAAATGCTTTTCACACAAATAAAATCAGAAATAAATAATTGGAAAATATCATTTGCTCATGAATAAGCCAAGCTAATCTAATAAAAATGACATTTCCAGCTAAATTAATTTACTTATTCTGTTCCATACCAATCAGACTACATACAATTATTTTTTAGAGCTAGGAAAATAATAACAGAATTTATCTGGAAGAACAAAAGTTCAAGAGCCATACCAAATCAGAATCTATACTATAAAGTGGCAATCACCAAAACTATTTGTTACTGGATAAGAAATAGAGTGGTAGATCAATGGAATAGGTTAGGCACAGGAGACACAGTAGTAAATGACTATAATAATCTACTGTCTGATAAACCCAAGGACTCCAGCTTCTTGGATAAGAACTCAGAATTTGAGAAAAAAACAAACAAACAAACAAAATCTTCTGGGAAAACTGGAAGATATTATAGCAGAAAGTAGGCATAGACCAACATATTACACTGTATACAAAAATAAGGTAAAAATGAGTACATGATTTAGACATAAAGGCTGAGACCATTGGTAAATTAGGAGAGATAGAAATAGTTTACTTCTTAGATCTATGGAGAGGAGAAGAATTTATGATGAAACAAAAGATAGAGAATATTATGAAATGCAGAATGGATGATTTTATTTACATCAAATTTAAATGTTTTTATAAAAGCAGAAGCAGTGCTGTCAAAATTAGAAGGGAGGCAGAAAGCTGGGGAACAATTTTTACAGCCAGTGTTTCTGATAAAGGCACCATTTCTAAAAAATGGAGGGAACTAAATCAAGTTTATAAGAATGTAAATCATTCCCCAATTGAGAAATGGTCAAAAGATATGAACAGGCAGTTTTCTGATGAAGAAATCAAAGCTATCTTTTGCCATATGAAAAAAAAATTGCTCTTAATCACTGTTCATTACAGAAATGTACATTAAAACAACATGTCACATTGATCATATTGGCTAATATGATAGATAGTTTTCAACATTTGTTTTCATAAGATTTTTGATTCTAAATTTTTCTCCCTCCCTCCTTTCTCTCCCTCCATCCCCAAGAGAGAAAGCAATCCAATATAGGTTGTATATATAAAATCACATGATACATTTCTGCAGTAGTCATCTTGTGAAAGAAGAATAAGAACAAAAGGGAAAAACCTCAGGAAAAAATAGAAACTGTATGGTTCAGTCTGCATTTAGAATCCACAGTTCTTTTTTCTGGATGTGGAGAACATTTTTCATCATGAGTTCTTTGGAATTGTCTTGAATCATTGCTCTACTGAGAAGAGCTAAATCTATCACAGCTGATCATCTCACAATGTTGCTGTTACTGTGTAAAATGTTTTCCTGGTTCTCCTTACTTCACTCAGCATCGGTTCACTTAAGTCTTTCTAGGTTTTTCTGAAATCTGCCTGCTCATCATTTCTTACAGCAAAATAGTATTCCATTACACTCATAGACTACAACTTGTTCAGCCATTCCCCAATTGAATGACATTCAATCGATTTCTAGTGATTGCACATATATAAAGTATAGCAGCTTCCTTTCTGTTTTGTGGATGGGGGAAGAGAAGGGCAGTTAGGAGAAAAATTTTGGAACTAGAAATCTTATAAAAACAAATGTTGAAAACAATCTTTACATGTACCTGGAAATAATAATAATAAAAAAAATTATTTTATGAGAAAATGTTATTATGGATTTTAGGTAGTCCAATGAATCTTTAATTAATTCTTATTGATCTATTTTTCTGGAATAATTGTCTTCCAGGAACATTTTCTGCATTCTCTTTTATTTTTTTCCCATGATTTTGATTGTGTTTTATTGTTTCTTGATGGCTTAGGTAGTAATTATCTTTCACTTGACCAATTCTCCTTTTTTTTCGGAATCTATTTTTCCTTTTTTTTTTTGTGTGAGGCAATTGGGGTTAAGTGACTTGCCCAGGGTCACACAGCCAGTAAGTGTTAAGTGTCTGAGGTCGGATTTGAACTCAGCTCCTCCTGACTGCAAGGCCGGTGTTCTATCCACTGCGCCACCTAGCTGCACCCCAATTCTATTTTTTAAGACATCATTTCTTAGACTGAGTTTTTGTTACTCCTTTTCCATTTGGCTAATTCTGTTTTTTAAGGAATTGTTTTCTTCAGTGAATTTTTGTCCTTCTTTTTCTATGGGAACAGTTCTATTGTTTAAGTGTTATTTTCTTTAGTAATATGTGTGCTTCTTTTACCAAACTTTTAATTATCTTTTCATAATTTTCTTGCATTTCATTTCTTTTCAGAATTTTTCCTCTACCACTTCTATCTTTTTTATACTTTTTCAGGAATTCTTATTTGGCTTTTATCAAATTATCATTTCCCTTTGTGGCTTTGCTTGAAAGTGTTTTTAAGTTAATGTTTCTGAGTATATATCTTGGTTTTCTCTGCCATCATAGTAGCTTTTTATGATCAAATTATTATTTTTTGTTGCTGTTTGTTCATTTTTTTCAGCCTGTTTTTTTAATTGAATTTTATGCTATAGTTGGACTCTTCTCACTTGCATGTGGACAGACCCCCATCCAAAACTGCAAGCTTGTTTTATCTTTTTATTTTCAGAACTAGTCTACAACTTGTCAGTTCTTCCAAGGTGGTGTTATTTTGGGAAATGTGTGGTCACTTCTATTTTACTATATACTTGGAGATTTATCCAGGAAAAGCTCCTGCCCCCCCAGCTGCAAGCTCTAATTCTCCTCTTGGCCCTGGAATTGTGACAGTATCCTTGTTCCCTTCTGACTGACTCTTAAGTGCTCCTCTCCACCCTGGAACTGATATCCAGAACTATTATTATAAATCGAGTTGCCAATCAGTAGCAGCTGCATCCAGTGCCAGAAAAGGGACCCATGCAATCTCTTTGTCAACAGTTTTTTGACTCATTATATCTGGGCAAAGAGTTCCCCAAACTGTTGCTGCTTCCACTGTTGCAACCTACTCCAAGGCCTGCTGTTGGTGATGGTGCAGTGTTTGTATTGCTCTGAACTAACTTCTACTCAGATGTCACAGACCTCTCCTGCCAATCTCTGAAGTTTCTTAGGCTAGAAAAATGTTTCACCCTGACTTTCTGTTGGTTTTATTGCTCCAAGGTTTAATTTCAGGCCTTTATTTTAAAATTGTTTGTATAGCAATGTTGAGAGAATTCAGCTGGTTTGATGCCTCCAATCAGCCATTTTGGTTGTACCTCCAAAAATCCCTCTTTGCAAGGAATTCAAAATCTCATGAGGGAAGAAGGAATAGTTTGCCAAAATACCTGTGACAAAAGAGTAAACAAACATGAGAAGCACTTTGCAAAATTCTAGAGGAAATTTTGAGTCTCCAAACTCTCCCCACAGGGGACAAAAAAGACAAAGAAAAAGAAATAAATAATCAACATTGGAGTAAATATTAGTGGGGGTAGAAGGAAGGGGGAACCTACCAAAAAGAAATGGAATGACCAGTTACAGATAAAGGAATCAGGAGAACAATGTACGTTTCATTATATAAGAAGTGGTTAAGGTTGATTATACTGGTTTCAAAGTTTGAAGTCATTCCTAAGTTTGAAAAGCAGTAGAAATAAGGGAAGGATTTCAGATAAGAATGAATAAAGTCTTGGTGATCTCAGAAAAATATCAAAGAATACTGAGGGATGAAGTCAGAGTGGTACATAGGAATAAAAAAGTGGAATTCAAATGTGTAGATTAATTAATACCCTTCATCATTAGCTTTGATTCAGATATATGCAAACATATTTATTTAATATGTCTAATAATATATACATTAAAATACTACATTAAATATTATGAAATTTCTAAAATAAAAGTATTAATTGACCAAGAGTGACTTTTCTACCAGTTGAAAAACATTGTATTTTTAATGTAAACCTTTTTTTTTATATATATAACAGAGTTCAATCATTCTTTTCTTCAAAATACACTAAATGTTACTGTGGTTAGTAAAATATTTAACAGTATTGAAGGAATAATTGATGTTTCAAGGATCTTCTATACTTTCTTTGCAGATCTATGCAATACACTTAAATAATGCCTCATCATGAATATTTGTCTTAAGGCAAATTTTATAAGTCGTAACTCATTTTACTTGTTGCCTATAAGTGTGGAATATTGATTTTTATCTAAAATGTTTTCCATTAAATTTGGGGTCCATAAGAACACATTTTAATTTTTTTTCTTTTGACTAAGGAAGTATACTATAAATGTCATGTGATATGTTCAAACTCAGAATCATAGGATTAGAGCTAGAAGGACATTCTGAAGCATCAGATTCAATGTCTTATTTTATAGAGAAAGTAGATAAAGTCAAGGAACCTTCAACCACATACTAAAGCACAACTTGTTAATAAATGACAGATTTACCCAAGGATTTAAAACAAGTTCCTTTGATTCTAGCATGAGAACTCTCTTCAGTGAAATTTATTAAATCTTTACACAGGGATAATCAAATTCGAAACTCATGAATAAGGCCCTCAGCAGGTAGCACAACCAGAAAAAAACTAAAAGATGCATGAAGGATTTATGCAAACTTATGTGAATTCTATGACATAAAAGGAGCCTTGAGAGAACATAGGTAGAATACAGACCTTTAAAGGAGCACAGGTAGTCCATTAGAATTGCTATAGGACATTTAATTCTATTGAGGAAAGACTGATATACCAATGGTTCTATGGTTTGGATGTTCCCATGAAGTTATGATGGAGACTATTGGAATAGGACTTTCAAACTATTAGTGGTCTATGATTGGAAATGATGAGCTATAGAATTAGTCTTTTCTCGCTATCCTACTCGCTTACTTCTATCCTTTAAGAACTCCTAGAGATAGTTCTTCTCTCATAAATACTTACAATATGACATAATAGCAGCAGATATTGAAATGATATGATAGGGGCAGCTAGATGGCGCAGTGGATAGAGCACCGGCCCTGGAGTCAGGAGTACCTGAGTTCAAATCCGGCCTCAGACACTTAACACTTACTAGCTGTGTGACCCTGGGCAAGTCGCTTAACCCCAATTGCCTCACTAAAAAAAAAAAAAAAAAAAAAAAAAAGAAATGATATGATAAAAAGAGGAAAACAAGTATTCTTTTAAAACAACCTTTAGTTCTGGTGGCTTTTCACTGAGATTCAAAGGGTTGAGGGGACTTGAGAGGAGTGAAAATTATGGCTATAATAATTCATGTAAAAACATGCATTTCTCTTTTTTATGATACTACAAACTCAATGTTACCTAAATTTAAATGCAATCAAAACCTAAGAACATTTTATTCTTCTATAATT
Organism: Dromiciops gliroides; assembly: GCF_019393635.1. Lineage (NCBI taxonomy): Eukaryota > Metazoa > Chordata > Mammalia > Microbiotheria > Microbiotheriidae > Dromiciops > Dromiciops gliroides. The sequence goes on along the minus strand of NC_057861.1, from coordinate 367,605,127 downwards.
AATGTTGAGATTAAGAAAGTTGATGATACCAATACATTTTCATTTGTCAGGCTACATTTCAAATTTTCCCACCTCATTTTGGAACCATATTTCTAAAATATAATTTGGAAAAATGTAAATTGGTCTAAAATTTAGTGGCCAGGCTGGTGAGAGTCAGTGGCTTTGATACTTGAAGATTAGTTGAAGGAACTAGCTATTATTAGTCTGGAAAAGAAAAATCTTGCAGTCTTCAAGTACTTGATAGACTATTATGTAAAAGAAATTTTGTAGTCTCTAATGTAGAGAGTATGACTATACATTTCAACCTGTCATCCTAGTCCTAAATCATAATATTGAAATCCCATTTCTTTATTTATATTTAATTAAACAAGAAGCCTTCCCAATATGCTAGTGAGCAGGCCTGTAGACAGGTTCAGCAAAGGTTTAAATAGTTACTCAGACCAATATTTAGTCTGAGTCACTCCTAGTCACGATTTTCTAATTCAAAGGTATAGCACTTATGATTAAGTATGATGAAGGAATTAAACTGCCAAATTCTGGGCTGAAAATAATCAATTTAAACATTAGAGGAAATTTTAAAAAAGATAAAATATACTTCTCATGGAAACATTTTTTTCCATCAATTTTATTCCACTGTCAGCAATAAGTATATCCCAGTGTCATTCTTCCTCTTCTGTACTTTATATTGTTACTTCATTTCTTTTTTCATTGGATGGTAAAGATAAATATTCATAGAAAAAGTGTATTAGTGTTTCAAAGCACCTTTGAATCATAAAGCTATATCCAATTTCTCCTATGTTCACTTCCAACTATATTCCAAAGAATATTTTATTTATTTTTTTAATTAATAAAGTATTTTATTTTTTTCAATTACATGTAAAGATAGTTCTCAACTTTTGTTTATATAAGCTATACAATTTCAGATTTTTCTCCCTTCCTCCCCTCCCTCCCCCCTCCCCTAGACAGCAGGTAATCTGATATAGGTTTTATATATATATATATATATATATATATGTGTGTGTGTGTGTGTGTGTGTGTGTGTGTGTATGTGTGTATATATATATATATATAATATATATAATATATATATAATATATATATATAATATATATATATATATACACACACATACATAATAACATTAAACATATTTCTGCATCAGTCATGCTACAAGAGAAAAAATCAGAGCAATGATAAAAAACCTCAGAATAGAAACAAACAACAGCATCAAAAACAAAAGAAACAGTATGGTTCATTCAGCATCCATACTCCGTAGTTCTTCTTCTTTTTTTTTTTCCTTGGATTTGGAGATCCTCTTCCATCACAAGTTCCCTGGAACTCTTCTGTGCCATTGCATTAGTGAGAAGATTCTAGTCCATCACAGTAGATCAACACTCAATGTTGATGATACTGTGTACAATGTTCTTCTGGTTCTGCTCATCTCATTCATCATCAGCTCACGCAAGACCCTCCAGGTTTCTCTGAACTCCTCCTGCTCATCATTTCTTACAGCACAATAGTATTCCATTACATTCAAATACCACAACTTGTCCAGCCATTCCCCAATCAATGGGCATCCCCCCAACTTCCAATTCCTTGCCATCACATAAAGAACAGCTATAAATATTTTTGTACATGTGAGTCCCTTTCCCCTTTCCATCATTTCTTTAGGAAAAAGACCCAAAAGTGCTATTGCTGGGTCAAAGGGTATGGACAGCTTTATCACCATTTGGGCATAATTCTAAATTGCTCTCCAGAATGGTTGGATCAGTTCACAGCTCCACCAACAATGCATTAGTGTTCCAATTTTCCCACAGCTTCTCCAACATTTATTATTTTCCTTTTTCGTCATTTTAGCCAATCTGATAGGTGTCAGGTGGTACCTCAGAGTTGTTTTAATTTGCATCTCTCTAATCATTAGAGATTTAGAGCATTTTTTCATATGGGAATAGATAACTTTGGTTTCTTCATCAGAAAACTGCCTGTTCATATCCTTTGACCATTTCTCAATTGGGGAATGACTTGGGTTCTTATAAATTTGATTGAGTTCCCTATGTATTTTAGAGATGAGACCTTTACCAGAAGTACTGGCCTCAAAAATTGTTTCCCAGCTTTCTGCTTCCCTTCTAATTTTGGATGCATTGCTTCTGTTTGTATGAAACCTTTTTAATTTAATTCAGTCAAAATCATCCATTTTGCATTTTATAATATACTCTATCTCTTGTTTGGTCAAAAACTGTTTTCCTTTCCAAAGATCTAATAGGTACACTATTCCTTTCTCTCCTAATTTACCTATGGTATCACCTCTTATGTCTAAATCATGTATCCATTTTGACCTTATTTTAGTATAAGGTGTAAGATGTTGGTCTATGCCTATTTTCTGCCATACTATCTTCCAGTTTTCCCAGCAGTTTTGTCAAATACTGAGTTCCTATCCCAGATGCTGGAGTCTTTGGGTTTACCAAACACTACATTACTAGTGTTATTTACTACTGCATTTCCTGAGCCTAGCCTATTCCATTGATCTACCACCCTATTTTTTAGCCAGTACCAGATAGTTTTGATGACTGCCGCTTTATAGTAAAGCTCTAGGTTTGGTACTGCTAACCCACCTTCATGTGAATTTTTATTCATTATTACCCTGGATATTCTTGATTTTTTGTTTTTCCAGATGAATTTTGTTATTATTTTTTCTACCTCTATAAAATAATTTTTAGGTAGTCTGATTGGTATGGCACTGAATAAGTAAATTAATTTAGGCAGTACTGTCATTTTTACTATATTAGCTCTGCCTATCCATGAGCAATTGATATCTTTCCAATTATTTAGATCTGATTTGATTTGTGTGAAGAGTGTTTGGTAGTTGTGTTCATAGAGTTCCTAGGTTAGTCTTGGCAAGTAGACACCCAAGTATTTTATATGATCTACTGTTACTTTAAATGGAATTTCTCTTTCTATCTCTTGCTGCTGGACTTTCTGGTCATGTATAGAAATGCTGATGATTTATGTGGATTTATTTTATATCCTGCTACTTTGCCAAAGTTGTTAATTGTTTCAACTAATTTTTGAGTTGATTCTCGAGGATTCCTTAAGTATACCATCATATCATCTGCAAAGAGTGATAGTTTTGATTACTCCTTGCCTATTCTAATTCCTTTAATTCCTTTCTCTTCTCTGATTGCTAAAGCTAACATTTCTAGTTCAATATTAAATAATAGGGATGATAATGGACATCCCTGTTTCACCCCTGATCTTACTGGGAAGGCCTCTAATTTATCTCCATTGCATATAATACTTGCTGATGGCTTTAGGTAGATACTGTTTATTATTTTAAGGAAATCTCCCCCTATTCCTAAACTCTCCAGTGGTTTTATTAGGAATGGGTGTTGTATTTTGTCAAAAGCTTTCTCTGCATCTATTGAGATAATCATATGATTTTGGTTGGTTTTCTTATTGATGTGGTTGATTATGTTAAGTTTTCCTAATGTTGTAAAAGCCCTGCATTCCTGGTATAAATCCCACCTGGTCATAATGTATTATCCTGGTGATCACTTCCTGTAATCTCCTTGCTAATATCTTATTTAAGATTTTAGCATCAATATTCATTAGGGAAATTGGTCTATAATTTTATTTCTCTGTTTTTGCTTTGCCTGGTTTTGGTATCACCACCATATATGTGTCATAAAATGAATTGGGTAGAACTCCTTCTTCACCAATTTTTCCAAATAATTTGTATAATATTGGAATTAATTGTTCTTTAAATGTTTGGTAAAATTCACCCGTAAACCCATCTGGCCCTGGGGATCTTTTCTTAGGGAGTTCATTAATGGCTTGTTCAATTTCGTTGTCTAATATGGGTTTATTTAAGGATTTTATTTCCTCTTCAGTTAACCTGGGCAGTTTGTATTTTTGTAAATATTCATCCATTTCATTTAGATTGTCAATTTTCTTGACATACAGTTGGGCAAAATATTTCCTAATTGTTGCTTTAATTTCCACTTCATTGGTGGTAACGTCCCCTTTTTCATTTTTGATACAAGTAATTTGGTTTTCTTCTTTCTTTCTTTTAATCAAATTAACCAATATTTTATCTATTTTACTGTTTTTTTTTCATAAAACCAGCTCTTAGTTTTATTGATTAATTTTATAATTTTTTTTGCTTTCAATCTTATTAATTTCTCCTTTGATTTTCAGGATCTCTAATTTAGTGTCTAATTGGGGATTTCTAATTTGTTCTTTTTCTAGCTTTTTAAGTTGCATGCCCAATTCATTAATCTCCTCTTTCCCTTTTTTATTCATGTAAGCATTTAGAACTATAAATTTTCCCCTAAGCACTGCTTTGGCTGCATCCCATAGATTTTGGTATGTTGCCTCATTATTGTCATTCTCTTGGATATAGTTATTGATTGTTGCTATGAGTTCTTGTTTGGTCCATTCATTCTTTAGAATGAAATTATTTAGTTTCCAATTGATTTTCATTCTACTTTTCCCTGGCTCTTTCTTACATGTAATTTTTATTGCATCATGATCTGAAAAGGATGTGTTTACTATTTCTGCCTTTCTACATTTAACTATGATGTTTTTGTGCCTTAATACATGGTCAATTTTTGAAAATGTGCCAAGTACTGCTGAGAAAAAGTTATGTTCCTTTCTATCCCCATTCAGTTTTCTCCAGACATCTATCATGTCTAACTTTTGTAGTAATCTATTCACCTCTTTCACTTCTTTCTTATTTATTTTTGGCTAGATTTATCTAATTCTGAGAGGGGGAGATTCAGATCCCCAACTAGTATAGTATTACTGTCTGATTCCTCTTGGAACTCATTTAACTTCTCCTCTAAGAACTTGGATGTGCTACTTGGCACATACATATGCAATATTGATATTACTCCCTTATCTAAAGTACCTTTAAGCAAGATGTAATTTCCTTCCTTATCTCTTTTAATGAGATCTATTTCTGCCTTCACTTTGCCTGAGATAAGGATTGCTACCCCTGCTTTTTTTTACTTTAGCTGAAGCATAATATATTCTTCTCCAGCCTTTTTCCTTCACTCTGTATGTATTGCTTTGCTTCAAATGTGTTTTTTGTAAACAGCATATTGTAGGATTCTGGTTTTTAATCCACTCTGCAATTCACTTCCGTTTTATAGCAGAGTTCATCCCATTCACATTCACAGGTATTATTACTGTCTATTCCCCTCCATTCTATTTATCCCCTTTGTATTTTCCCCCCTTCTTTCACCCTATTCCTCCTCACCGATGTTTTACTTCTTACCCCTGCCTCCCCCAGTCTGCCCTCCCTTTTCATCACCCCCTCTCTTTTCTTTACCCTTTTCTCCCTTGCTTTTGTCCTCCCTTCTATCAGTCCCCCTTTTCCCTTCTCCTTTTGCTTCCCTAAAGAATGAGTTAAGTTTCTTTGTCCCAATGAACGTATATGTTATTCCCTCTTTGAATCAAATCTAATGAGAATAGGGTTGAAACAATGTTCACCCCTCCTTTCTTTCCCTCTATTGTAATAGTTTTTTTTAACCTCTTCATATGATATAATTCATCTCCTTCCACCTCCCCTTTCCTCTCCTCCCCATAGACTCCTTTTTTAACCCCTTAATTTTTTTTGTATCATCACATCAAAGACAATTTATTTTTATACCCTCTGTGTAAAGTCCTTCTCTCTGCCCAAATACATTTACAATTCTTAAGACTTTTGAGTATTATCTTCCCATGTAGGGATATAAACAGTTTAACCTAATAGGGTAACCTTTTGTTTTTTCCCCCTCTGTTTACCTTTTTAAACTTCTCTTGAGTCTTGTATGTTGAGATCAAATTTTCTATTCAGTTCTGGTCTTTTCACCAGGAAAGATAGAAAGTCCCCAATGTCATTAAATGTCCATCTTTTCCCCTGAAAGAAAATGCACATTTTTGCTGGGTAATAGATTCTCGGCTGCAATCCAAGCTCCTTTGCCTTCCAGAATATCATATTCCAAGCCTTGCGGTCCTTTAATGTTGAAGCTGCCAGGTCCTGAGCTATCCTGACTGTGGCTCCATGATATTTAAATTGCTTCTTTCTGGCTGCTTGGAGTATTTTCTCCTTCACCTGATAATTCTGGAATTTGGCTACAATATTCCTTGGAGTTTTCCTTTTGGGGTCTCTTTCAGGAGGTGATCGGTGGATTCTTTCAATGATGATTTTATCCTCTGATTCTATGATATCAGGGCAGTTCTCCTTAATAATTTCCTGGAATATGGTGTCTAGATTCTTTTTCTGATCATGGCTTTCAGGCAGTCCAATGATTCTCAAATTGTCTCTGTTTTCCAGATCAGGTGTCTTTCCAATGAGGTATTTCACATTTTCTTCTATTTTTTCATTCTTTTGATTCTGCTTGACTGATTCCTGGTGTCTCATGGATTCCTTATCTTCCAAGTGTCCAATTTTAATTTTTAAGGCATTGTTTTCTTCAGTAAGATTATGCACCTTTTTTTCCATTTGGCCAAGTGAATTTTTTAAGGCAGTCTTTTCTTCAAAGAGATTATGCACCTTTTTTTTTTTTTCCATTTGGCCAGATGAATTTTTTAAGGCATTGTTTTCTTCAGTTACATTATGCACCTTTTTTCCCAATTGGCCAACTGAATTTTTTAAGGCATTGTTTTCTTCGGTGACATTATGGACTTTTTTTTCCATTTGGCCAGATGAATTTTTTAAGGAATTGTTTTCTGCAGTCAATCTTTGTGCTTCCTTTTCCAAGCTGCTGATTCTTTTTTCATAGTTTTCTTGTTTTGCTTTCATTTCTCTCCCCATTTTTTCTTCTACCTCTCTCAATTGATTTTTAATATCCTTTTTGAGCTCTTCCAGGAAGGCTTTTTGTTCTTGAGACAAATTCACCTTCCCTTGTGAGGCTTCACATGTAGGCAATTTTAGGATATTGTCCTCATCTGAGTTTTCGTTGGCTTCTTCCCAATTGATACAGAAGCTCTCAATGGAGAGGGCTCTTTTTTGCTACTTACTCATTATTGTAGCTTATTTATTTATTTTTTATGTTGAGGTCTGCTCTGGGGGCACCAGGGTCCCTGTTTTGGGCTTCTTGTGCAGGGGTATAGGTGCTGTGTGACCAGCTTTTTACTCTAAGGCCTTTATGGTGTTTGGAGATCCCCTGCCCTGCACTTCCTGTCTGGGTGCGCTTGGCCAGCCAGGCGCCCGCTCCTGGCATCCATTCCCGCCTGACCCGTTCGTCGCCCTCCCGGCTGGTGCAGGTAGGTTTTTCCACTGTACTTCTTGGCCACCAGATTTTTGAACCAGGTTCCAGGGGCCTCAGTTGTTCGGCTGTGGCCCGCAGCTCCTGCTGACTTGCCCTGCCCCTCTTGGTGCTGGGTTTCTGCCCTGCGCTGGGCCTCCCTTTTGCCTGAGTCAGACTGACCTTTTCCTGAAGTCTTTAAATTATCTCTGGTTGGAGGACTGTGTCTCTCTGTCCCTTTGCAGGTTCTGTAGTTTCAGAATCTGTCCAGAGGCTTGATTTAATGTTCTTTTTGAGGGAACAGAAGGAGAGCTCAGGCAGCTTGCTGCTTCCTCTCTGCCATCTTGGCTCTGCCCCCCCCCCAAGAATATTTTTAAGATGCCTATGTGCCTAAGAGAGATATAGAACTCTTTCAATTTTCAGTGACCTATATGAGTATTATATGCAAACTATATTCTCCATGGAACAGCCTGTTGTTTTCCTTGAAGTCCAATCAGTGTGTGGTTAAGAAATACAAATTAATTTTACTATTTTTAATTACATGTATAAATGTTAATGATCATTACAAACATGGATGGACAGTATTGATTGCCCATTGTTTTGTGTCATCCTAGATATTATTCCTATCTACTAGTGTGAAGCTTGAGAGTTAATTTGAATTTAAAAGAATTCAAAAAGCTTTGTGCTCATTCAGAAGCAACTTGATAATGCAATTATTTGAATAGAAATTGAGAGGAAGATCGACTATTTTATGTTTGTTAGTTTACACATACCCTAGACTTTATGAGGCAATATACTATACAATACACTGTAGTGCATGAGCAAATAAACTTCTAGATGTATTTAAAAGCTCACTTTATTGAATGAATAAATTCCATTTATTGCAAGGATAAAATATTAATACCTTGCTCAAACAGTTTGTACAAAATTTGTTTCTAAGGTTAATTTATCAGGGTGAGTTATAAAATTGCAGAAACAAAAAAATGCAAGTCGATGGCTTAAAATGCTATATTTCTTTAATGATGACTGAAGATGACAAAAGTTATAGAAACAAATCATTCTTAACCCTAGCAGGAGAATGAGGTGTGTGTGTGTGTGTGTGTGTGTGTGTGTGTGTGTGTGTGTGTGTGTGTGTGTGTGTGTCTGTTTGTGTTGAGGGTGAGAAGGAAAGGAAGAGGACTTACTCCAAACAGATAATTGTCCAATCAAGGAATTGAATGTGGGATAATATTTGGTTCGATGAATAGGCATGAATAAAAATGATTACTGAAGTAATGTCAATAAAATTATTCATTTGTTCTGATTGATTATTGAATGTGTAAAACATTCTTTGAGAAGTCTATGGGTAAATGTATACAAATAAACTAGAAATTATAGCCTACAGGGAAATTAAGCCTGTTTATTATTGAAAGCTCAGATGAGAGGATGTGGGCCTCTTGGTCTATGGGAAGACTACAAGGGAAATTGGCTACAAAGGAAACTACTTTTTCCTCCACTCACCCACATTCACTAAATATTCTTCCAAGGAGATAGATTGAATGTGGAACCTTCAGGAAAGAGTCCTCTTGGTAGATATATACACTGGGACACTATTGACACTGAAAAACTGGATCTGAAAATATCTATCAAAGAATTACTTGCATAAATGATCCAATCAAAGTTTAAGTAAAAGTTTTTATTATTTGGCACAAGGGGATAATGCCAGGAGAAGTCTGAACTTCAATTCTTAGGGCAGAGCAAATTTATGGCATGTACCTCCTTCAGCCAGAGTAAAGTTGCTGCTTTTATAGGGGGATTGAGGGGAGACTTGAAACTGAAAGTTACAGCTGTTGGGGATAGGGGTGCTCTGAACAGTTTGGGGGCCATGAGGTCATTGTCACTACCTGGTCTAGCTGTGTAACAAGAACATCTGTGTTCCAATTAGACTCCTGCTGTAAATTTCAAGGCACCCAACTTTTGGGTGGCCATGACACATCTGCTTTGTTATCTGTTTGATGAACCAGTATCTGGTTAATTAATGGCTTTGCTTTTCCAAGGAAAGTGTACCCTGTAACTGACCCCAGCAAGCTGATCAACTATATTATTCTCAAGGGTCAGAGTGTCCTCCTCATGGCCAGATTATCTCTATCTGGACCATGCCTACTAGGCTGCTACTACACTACGGTTAGGGTAGATTGGCTAGAATACAAAACAGGGACTATCAGAAAGTAAAAGGAGGCAACAATCCAATCTCTTGTCATCATTAGTCTCTCTGCCTGCCTGCTTCTAAGGTAATACATATATAGTGAGTCAAAAAAGGGAGGGGGTGAAAAATAGATTGAACCTGTTTTCTTTGCTTAAGTATGTTACAAGTGTGATTCTTATTCAGGTAAAGGTCAGTCAGTTACTCAATAAGCATTTATTAAGGGCTTACTTTGTTTCAGGCTGGGACACTAAGTGGCACATACATTGCATTTCTGAAGTCAAGACTCCTCTTCCTGAGGTTTAATCTGGCCTGACACCTACTATCTATGTGGCCTTGGACAAGGCACTTAACCCTGCTTGTCTCACTTCTTCATCTGTAAAATTAGCTGAAGAAGGTACTTGTAAACCACTTCAGTATCTTTACAAGAAAACCCCAAATTGGGTCATGAAGACTTGGACACCACTGAAACAGCTGAACAACATTATTTTAGGCAGAGAGGGATACAAAGGAAAGCAAAAAGTGTCCCTGTTCTCAAGAAGCTCACAATCTGATGGGACAGTAGCTATGAACAAAAAGATGTATACAGGACACATTGTGTGCAATCTTTGAGGGACAGCATTAAGATTACGGAAGATCTGGAAATCCTTTATGGGGCAGAGAATTCAAGGTTGTAAAATAATCGACAGGCTGTAAAGATGCCCAGACTTGGGATTGTATGGATTGTATTAGATGATGGATAAGGTCACTTTCTGCCTCTGAGATTCTGTCTATGCCATTCACTCCAATGGCATCTAGTATTCAGCCTCATGAATATGACTCCCTTTGCAGACACTCTTTTTAGCTCTGAGTATTTTTCATGACTTACCTATCTCTTAATATGAAATGTTGTTGTTTTGTTGCAGTGTGAAATAGAATCAGAAAAAATGACATATATATGTGCACATTTAACCACAATAATTACATTAGTTTAGAATTAAGAAAAAAATTTAGTCTTCCTCCATTGTGGCTGCAAGTCTTGTATACTTGTGCTCCTCCCCCCTCCTGGGAACGCACCCCAACTGTGACCTGGATCAATGTAAGGGCAAAACATCAGAGTCCTGCCTCAGTTCTAGCAGAGATTCCTGTAATATCTTTCTGACTAGTTGTTCGACCCCCTTACCATCTGGTGGCCTGAGTTCCGGAAGCAGTTGCTGATGCTGCTGCAGAGACTTCAAGTATTGTTCCTGGTTTGCTACAACTAGATTGCACTGGGGTTGGATTTGTGGTGGCTGTACTCCACTCTCACCAGGTACAACAGCCCTTTCCTACAACCTTCTAAATTGTCTTTGACTAGAAAATTATTTCACCCTGTGTTTTTGTGGGTTCTTCTGCTCCAGGGGATTGTCTTTATGGCATTATTCAAAGCATATTGCAAAGGTCATTCGTGCGTGCTACTCAGGAAATACCTGCCTTTCCGTCTACCATCTTGGCCAGATCAATGCACATAACTCCTGAGAACCATGGATCCTCTCTTAGGGTCAGATCGTTACTACACATAAATAAACGAGTGTTGGGAATAATGTGAGTTTGATGTGATAATATATAAAAAAAATTAGAAGTTATAAACGGGATTGTACTTGGGGCGAAGAGGAACAGTCGAGGTAGATTAGTGTATATCTCCATGAACATGGCATAGTATCGAGGAAAGGAGAAGGAGTAGGTGTCAGTCACCTGTGAGCATTGTTTGAAAGGATTTGCCTCAAAGTAGGGAATGACACACCCATCTTTGCGTAATGAAACCTTAATCTTAACTTTTAAGTAATAGAAGGGAAGAGGTTTTAACGCAAAGGAGAGCAGGAGTGCTGATAGAAGGAAATACAATAGGAAGACAAGAAAGAGGAATGACAAGAGAGGGGGGCTGATAAAAGGGATAGCAGATTGAGTTAGGGAGTGGTCAGAGGCTAAACAGTGTTGATGAGGGACAAAGTGAAGAGAGAGAAAAGTATATACAAGGGGGGAAATAGGATGGAGGGAAATACAGTCTCAGGAATCATAACTGGTAATGTGAATTGGATGAATTAGTTAGTAGGTCTCCACCAGTCGCGGAAGACCATGGATCAGCACCTTGAAGAGCCACAGGCCCCAGTGTGGCTGTGCAGTCTGATACAGGAGCCGCAGCTCCTGAGTGACTTATAACCTGTAACTGCTGCATCCCATGTTGTATTTACCCCATGAGGAGTAGCTGGAGTGTTCTCTCCAGGGTGCTGGCGTGGGTGGATCAATATGGAAAACAAGCTGTTGGCCTTGCAGGTTTTCCCTCTCCATGACATTGGTGGATCCAAAGGAGAGGCAGAGCCAATACAGTTTGTCACCAGTGCTGCCACAGGAGTTGCCAGAGCGATGTGATGTACAACATCCAACTGCCTAAGGGACTCCAACTCCTGATTTTTCCTCAGGGTTAATTCCCAAAGCCTTTCCCATATATGGGTATAGCTGCAAGGCAGCAGAGGTTTAAAATCAGGGTTTCCTTCCCCTAGGTAGGTTGTCTGCAAAGGCTAATGAGCCCCACCTGCCCAAAGCAACTGGTTTTCTTTCTTTTTTTTTTTTTTAGTGAGGCAATTGGGGTTAAGTGACTTGCCCAGGGTCACACAGCTAGTAAGTGTTAAGTGTCTGAGGCCAGATTTGAACTCAGGTACTTCTGCCTCCAGGGCTGGTGCTCTATCCACTGCACCATCTAGCTGCCCCAAAAGCAACTGGTTTTAAGGCGCCAGTGACTTGCCTTCACCCCTTTTCCTGTTAGTGGAAACAATTCCACCATGAGAAGGCCAGGAGTTGGGCTTCGATTCTCAGAGGCTATTTGAGACTCACGCTATTGGAGCATTTTATAGAGAGTGGGAGCTTATCCCCACTCCCACCCCAGCATGACAAACCTTTGGAATTGAATTGGATGAACTTTCCATTAAAATGGAAAAAAATAGCAGAGTGGATTCAAAACAAAACAAAACAAAAAACATTGGAAGCAGAGGAATGCATACAGAGTAAAGGTAAAAGGCTGGAGCAGCTGGGGCAGCTAGGTGGTGCAGTGGATAGAGCAGCGACCCTGGATTCAGGAGGACCTGAGTTCAAATCCAGCCTCAGACACTTACCAATTATTAGCTGTATGATCCTAGGCAAGTCACTTAACCCCAGTTGGCTCACACACAAAAAAACAAAAGATAAGGCTGGAGCAGAATATATTATATATCACCTGGAGTAAAAACAAAGACAAACAAAACAAAAAATCAGAAGCAGCAAGGCAAAAGCAAAGAGAGTTCTAGTTAAAAGAGATAAGGAATGGGGGCAGCTAGATGGCGCAGTGGATAGAGCACTGGCCCTGGATTCAGGGGTAACCCCAATTGCCTCACCAAAAAAGAGAAAAAAAAAGAGATAAGGAATAACACTAAATATTGTGAAAATGTACCATAGACAATGGAGTAATATCAATACTAATCATGTATGCACCAAGGGATATTGCATCCAAATTCTCATAAAAGAAATTAATTGAATTATAGGAAGAAATAGCCAGCAAAATTATACTAGTGGGCAACCTCAAACTCCCCTTCTCAGAACTAGATAATCCAACCAGAAAATAAATAAGAAAGAAGTTAAGGAAATGAAAAGAATTTTAGAAAAGTTAGATATGGTAGATTTATGGAAGAAAATAAATGGTGATAGAAATGAATATAAATTTGCTCAGCAGAGCATGGCACCTACACAAAAATTGACCATGTATTAAGGCATAAAAACCTCATAATCAAATGCAGAAAGGCAGAAATAACAAATTCATTTTTTTAAGATCATGATGCAATAAAAATTACGTGTAATAAAGTGACGTGGAAAGACAGGTGAACAGTTGGTTAGAAACTAAATAATCTCATGCTGAAGACTGAGAGGGTCAAAAAAAAAATCATAGAAACAATAACTTCACCAAGAAGAATAACAGTAATGGAATAACATGCTGAAACTTAGGGGATAAAGCCAAAACAGTTCTCAGGGAAAAATTCATTTCTCTAAATGCATATATGAATAAAATGGAGAAAGGGGAGATCAATGAATTGCATGTGATATTTAAAAAGTTAGAAAAAAGAACAAATTAAAAATGCTCAATTGTGGTGAAAATTATTTGTGATAAAGATTAAATATTGCAGTTTTTAGCTGAATCATTTGGTAGGTACCACACCTGGCCCACCCCGAGGTTATGCATACTACTGAGCAGCTTTTGAAGGACCTCCCCTTTTGGGGGAGGAGAGAGATTGAACGCTCACTTAAGGGAGCTACGGGGCTTCCGGAAGGTGAGGGGGCTTCCAGTAGGTGCAGCGTGGTCCGAGGTTTTTGGTCTTTTCGGCCCGGTCCTCGGGATAGCAGTGGCGTGTTAGCAGCCTAGGTCTCAGCATGGTGCTAGAAACTGCATATAGACTCTGGTGTCTGTGAGTCACTTACAAAAAACCATAAATTCCTTTGAACTAGCTTAATTGGGAACTGTATGGGAGTGAATAGGTTAAGTTTAGAATATTTCTTTGTATTTCTATTTTCCTATATCCTTATCTTTGATTTTTATTAGTTTCTCTTGTTGTTTATTTAATTCCCTAGTAATAAAATTTGATATTTTTGTGAACTAAAGTTTAGAGGCTCCTTTCTTATTGGTCTGGGAGAACTATCTAAAGGGAATAATTCAGAGGGGAAATTAAACATTAAAAAAGGGTGCCTCATATTTCAGGGACCCCAGTATTAAGGCGGGTCACCCAAATAGCTCTCAATTTATCCAATTTTGGCCCTCACACCATTAAAGACTAAATTAGAAATTCTGGAAATCAAAGAATAGATTAATAAAACTGAAAATCAGAAAACTAATGAATTAATAAATAAAACTAGGATATTTTTTTATGATAAAAACAGCATTGTAGGGTTGGTTCCATATTAGGAAAACCATCACTATAATAGACCACATAAATAACAAAACTAACAGAAATTATAAAATTATCTCCACAGATGGAATGAAAGCTTTTGACAAAATACAGCACCCATTCCCATTTAAATCACTAGAGAGGGGCACCTAGGTGGTGCAGCAGATGAAGCACTAGCCCTGGATTCTGAGTTCAAATCCATCCTGACACACTTGACATTTACTAGCTGTATGACCCTGGGCAAGTCACTTAACCCTTATTTCCCTAAAAATAATAATAATAATAATAAATCACTAGAGAGCATAGGAATAAATGGAGTTTTCCTTAAAATGATAACTAGTATCTCTCTAATATTATGAGCAAGCATTATAAGTAATGGAGATAAATTAGAAGTGTTCCCAATAAGAACAGGGGTATAACAAGGATGTCCATTATCACCATTATTACCCAGTATTATACTAGATATGTTAGGTTTAACAATGAGAAGAAAAAACATGAAAGAATTGAAATGGGCAAGGAGGAGGAAACAAAACAGTTACAATTAGCAGATGATATGACAGTATACTTAGAGAATCCTGAGAATCAACTAAAAGAATAGCTGAAACAATGGACAACTTTACCAAAGTTGTAGGATCTAAAATAAACCCACATAAATTATCATAATTTGTATATCCGACCAACAAAGCCCAGGAGGAAGACAGAAAGAGAAACTTCATCTAGAATAATTGTAGCCAATATAAAATATTTGGGAGTGTATCTTCCAAGACAAACACAGTAACTATATAAATATAATTATAAAACACTTCTCACACATATAAAATCAGATCTAAACAATTGGAAAGAATTATCAGTTCATCATTGGTAGGCCAAGTTTATATAATAAAATTACATTTCTACCTAAATTAATTTACTTACTCAGTACCATACCAATCAAATACAAATATATATATATATATATATATATATATATATATATATATATATATATATATATATATATATATATATATTATAGAACTAAAAAAATAAAATTCATTTGGAAGAACAAAAGGTCAAAAACTTAAGGAAATAAATGAAAAATGCAATGGAAGTTAGCCTAATCATACCATATCTAAAAGTATATTATAAAGCAGCAGTCATCAAATACAGGCTAAGAAATAGGGAGTGCATCAGTGTAAAATTTATGCACATAAAACAGAAGTAAATGATTAGAGTAATCCACTGTTTCATAAACCCAAAGACTTCAGTTTTGGGGAAAAGAACTCACTATTCAAGAAAAACTGCTGGGAAAATAGTATGCCAGAAAATAGGCATAAACTAACATTTTATTCCATATACCAAGATAAAGTGAAAATTGGTACATGATCTAGACATAAAGATTGGTACTATAGACATATTAGGAGAGGAAAGAATAATTTACCTCTCAAGATCTATGGAGAGGGGAAGAATTTATGACTAAAAAAGAGATAGAGGATAGTATGATATGCAAAATGGATCATTTTGATTATATTAAATTACAAAGGTTTTGTACAAACAAAACCAATGCAACCAAGATTAGAAGGAAAACAGAAAGCTGGGAAATATTTTTTAAAGTTAGTATTTCTGATAAAGGCCTCATTTCTCAAATAGAGAACTTAATTAAAATTATAAGAATAAAAGTCATTACCCAATTGAGAAATGATCAAAGGATACAAACTGGAAGTTTTTAAATGAAGAAATTAAAGCCCTCTATACTCTACAGTCATATTAAATTGTTCTAAATCACTATTGATTAAAGAAATGCAAATTAATAAAACTCTGAGGTACTGTCTTGCACCTATCAGGTTAATATACCAAAATAAAAAAAGGAAAATTAAATTATAAATGTTGGAGAAGATATGGGAAAATTGGAACCCTAATATATTGTTGGTGGAGTTGTGAAGTGATCCAACTATTTTGGAGATCAATTAGGAACTACGTCTACAGGACTATTAAACTATGCATACCCTTTAACCCAGCAATATTACTAGTAGATTTTTATCCCCAAGAGATTGTAAGAAAGGGAAAAGGACCCATGTGTACAAAAAATATTTATAGCTACTCTTTTTGTGATGGTAAAGACTTGGAAATTAAGTGGAAGCCAATCAATAGGGGAATGGTTGAACAAGTTTTGGTATATGAATGTAATGTAATGCTATTGTGTATAAGAAATGATGAGCAGGCAGATTTCAGAAAAACCTGGAAAAACTTACATGACTTTATGCTGAATGAAGTGAACAGAAGCACGAAAACATTGTTGTAATAGGAACATTAAGTGGTGACAATTCCACAGGACTTATGAGGGAAAATTTTCTCCACATCCAGAAAAAAGAATTGAAGCCGACTATTTTCATTTTTTGTTTTTTTTTCTTATGGTTCTTCCACTTTCCTCTGATTCTTCTTTCACAATATGAATAATGTGGAAATATGTTTAACATGATTGTCCATATAAAGCCTATATCAGATTGCTTTCTGTCTTAGGGAGAGAGGAGGAAATGTTAGGAGAGAGAAAATCTGAAATTCAAAATCATACAAAAATAAATGTTGAAAACTAATAAATAATAAATACTACTGCATATCTATCTATCTATATATCTATCATTGATCTATTATTATTGTAGTCTTTGAATGTTGTGTCTATAATATCATTTTCCTTATAAGTACTATGTTTTTTATTGAGTGATTTTACAAAGTGTGACTTTTAGAAACTTATTGCAAAATTGTGTACACATACAGGGGTATGTGATGAAATTTGCTTTCTGGTATAGGATATGATTAAAAAAGGAATTGGAATTTAATCTTTTTTATAAAAGGGAAATAAAGAAATGGAGAGCAATATTAAATGAATTTGGCATGTGGGGCAGAGACTCTGCTTTTGGAGTAGAAATGACCCTTCTAGTCAAGGTTCTGAGAAGCAAACAACTCCTTAAGGGAAAAAAAAATCTATAAAGGTATTTACTTCTTCCTCTCACCCTCCAAGCCAATAACTGAGGTGGTTAATGATTATTTCTCAGAAAAGACTATGATAAGCCTTAAGGGTTTGTTTTTGTTTTTTTTTTTAATAAAGTATTTTATTTTCTTTCCAGTTACATGTAAAGATAGTTCTCAACTTTTGTTTATACAAGCTTTCCAATTTCAGATTTTTCTCACTCCCTCCCCTCCCTGCTTCCTCCCCTAGACAGCAGGTAATAAAATAGCACTAAAACCAAAAGAAATAGTATGGTTCAATCACTATCTATACTCCACAGTTCTTTTTTTTCCCTGGAATTTGAGAGCCTCTTCCATCATGAGTCCCCTGAAACTCTTCTGTACCATTGCATTGGTGAGAAGAATACAGTCCATAACAGTAGATCAACACACAATGTTCATGATACTATATACAATGTTCTTCTGGTGCCACTCATCTTATTCATCATCAGCCCACGCAAGACCCTCCAGGTTTCTCTGATCTCCTGCTCATCATTTCTTACAACAAAATAGTATTCCATTACATTCAAATACCACAATTTGTCCAGCCATTCCCCAATTGATGGGCATCCCCTCAACTTCTAATTCCTTACCACCACATAAAGAGCAGCTATAAATATTTTTGTACATGTGGGTCCCTTTCCCCTTTCCATGATTTCTTTGGGCAAAAGACCTAAAAGTTGTATTGCTCGGTCAAAGGGTATGCACAGCTTTATAGCCCTTTGGGCATAATTCCAAATTGCTCTCCAGAATGGTTGGATCAGTTCACAGCTCCACCAACAATGCATTAATGTTCCAATTTTCCCACAGCTTCTCCAACATTTATTATTTTCCTTTTTTTAAATTTTAGCCAATCTGATAGGTGTCAGGTGGTACCTCAGAGTTGTTTTAATTTGCATCTTTCTAATCATTAGTGATTTAGAGCAATTTTTCATATGGGAATATATAGCTTTGATTTCTTCATCAGAAAACTGCCTGTTCATATCCTTTAACCATTTCGCAATTGGGGAATGACTTGGATTCTTATAAATTTGATTGAGTTCCCTATGTATTTTAGAGATGAGACCTTTACCAGAAGTACTGGCCTCAAAAATTGTTTCCCAGCTTTCTGCCTCCCTTCCAATTTTGGATGCATTGCTTCTGTTTGTACAAAAATTTTTTAATTTAATATAATCAAAATCATCCATTTTGCATTTTATAATATACTCTATCTCTTGTTTGGTCAAAAACTGTTTTCCTTTCCATAGATCTAATAGGTACACTATTCCTTTCTCTCCTAATTTACCTATGGTATCACCTCTTATGTCTAAATCATTTATCCATTTTGACCTTATTTTAGTATAAGGTGTAAGATGTTGGTCTATGCCTAATTTCTGCCATACTATCTTCCAGTTTTCCCAGCAGTTTTCGTCAAATACTGAGTTCCTATCCCAGAAACTGGAGTCTTTGGGTTTATCAAACACTATATTACTAGTGTCATTTACTACTGCATTTCCTGTGCCTAGCATATTCCATTGATCCTCCACTCTATTTCTTAGCCAGTACCAGATAGTTTTGATGACTGATGCTTTATGTTAAAGCTCCAGGTATGGTACAGCTAACCCACCTTCCTGTGATTTTTTTTTTCATTATTTCCCCTGATATTCTTGATTCTTTGTTTTTCCAGTTGAATTTTGTTATTATTTTTTCTAGTTCTATAAAATAATTTTTAGGTATGGCACTGAATAAGTAAATTAATTTAAGGTAGAATTGTCATTTTTACTATATGAGCTCTGCCTATCCATGAGCATTTGATATCTTTCCAATTATTTAGTTCTGATTTGATTTGTGTGAAGAGTGTTTGGTAATTGTGTTCATAGAGATCCTGGGTTTGTCTTGGCAAGTAGACTCCCAAGTACTTTATATTATCTACTATTACGTTAAGTGGAATTTCTCTTTTTATCACTTGCTGCTGGACTTTGTTGGTCATGTATAGAAATGCTGATGATTTATGCGGATTTATTTTATATCCTGCTACTTTGATAAAGTTGTTAATTGTTTCAAGTAATCTCTGAGTTGATTCTCTAGGATTCTTTAAGTATACCATCATATCACCTGCAAAGAGTGACAGTTTTGTTCCTCCTTGCCTATTCTAATTCCTTTAATTCCCTTTCCTTCTCTGATTTCTAAAGCTAATATATCAAGTACAATATTAAAAAATAGGAGTGATAATGGACATCCCTGTTTCACCCCTTATCTTATTGGGAAGGCCTCTAATTTATCTCCATTGCATATAATGTTTGCTCATAGTTTTAGGTAGATACTGTTTATTATTTTAAGGAAGCTCCACCTATTCCTAAACTCTCTAGTGTTTTTATCAGGAATGGGTGCTGTATTTTGTCAAAAGCTTTCTCTGCATCGATTGAGATAATGATATAATTTTGGTTAGTTTTCTTATTGATGTTGTTGGTTCTGTTAATAGTTTTCCTTATGTTGAACCAGCCCTGCATTCCTGGTATAAATCCCACCTGATCGTAGTATATTATCCTGGTCATCACTTGCTTTTATCTCCTTGACCATATCTTATTTAAAATTTTAGCATCAATATTCATTAGGGAAATTGGTCTATAATTTTCTTTCTCTGTTTTTGCTTTGCCTGGTTTTGGTATCAACACCATATTTATGTCATAAAACGAATTTGGTAGAACTCCTTCTTCACCTATTTTTCCAAATAATTTGTATAATATTGGAATCAATTGTTCTTTAAATGTTTGGTAAAATTCACCCGTAAACCCATCTGGCCCTGGGGATTTTTTCTTAGGGAGTTCATTAATGGCTTGTTCAATTTCTTTTTCTAATACGGGTTTATTTAAGGATTTTATTTCCTCTTCAGTTGACATGGGCAGTTTGTATTTTTGTAAATATTCACCCATTTCATTTACATTGTCAAATTTATTGGCATACAGTTGGGTAAAATAATTCCTAATTATTAATTTAATTTCCACTTCATTGGTGGTAACATCGCCCTTTTCATTTTTGATACTCATAATTTGGTTTTCTTCTTTCTTTTTTTTAATCAAATTAACCAATATTTTATCTATTTTGTTGTTTTTTCATAAAACCAGCTCTTAGTTTTATTGATTAATTCTATAGTTTTCTTGCTTTCAATCTTATTAATTTCTCCTTTAATTTTCAGGATCTCTAGTTTAGTATCTAATTGGGGATTTCTAATTTGTTCTTTTCCTAGCTTTTTAAGTTGCATGCCTAATTCTTTAATCTCCTCTTTCTCTTTTTTATTCTTGTAAGCATTTAGAGCTATAAATTCTCCCCTAAACACTGCTTTGGCTGCATCCCATAGATTTTGGTATGTTGTCTCGTTATTGTCATTCTCTTGGATATAGTTATTGATTGTTTCTATGATTTGTTGTTTGACCCATTCATTCTTTAGAATGAAACTATTTAATTTCCAATTGATTTTCAGTCTACTTTTCCATGGGTCTTTCTGACATGTAATTTTTATTGCATCATGATCTGAGAAGGATGTATTTATTTTTTCTGCCTTTCTACATTTGACTATGATGTTTTTGTGCCCTAATACCTGGTCAATTTTTGAAAATGTTCCATGTACTGCTGAGAAAAAGCTATATTCCTTTTTATCCCCATTCACTTTTCTCCAGACATCTATCATGTCTAACTTTTCTAGTAATCTATTCAACTCTTTCACTTCTTTATTTTTTATTTTTCAGCTAGATTTATCTAATTCTGAGAAGGGGAGATTCAGATCCCCTGATAGTATAGTATTACTGTCTAATTCCTCTTACAACTCATTTAACTTCTCCTCTAAGAATTTGGATGCTATGCCACTTGGCACATACATATTTAATATTGATGTTACTTCATTATCTATAGTACCTTTTAGCAAGATGTAATTTCCTTCCTTATTTCTTTTAATGAGATCTATTTTTGCCTGTCCCTGAGATAAGGATTGCTACCCCTGCTTTTTTTTACTTTAGCTGAAGCATAATATATTCTTCTCCAGCCTTTTACCTTCACTCTGTATGTATTGCTTTGCTTCAAATGTGTTTCTTGTAAACAGCATATTGTAGGATTCTTGTTTTTAATCCACTCTGCAATTCACTTCCATTTTATAGCAGAGTTCATCCCATTCACATTCACAGTTATCATTATTGACTGTCTATTCTCCTCCATTCTATTTACCCCCTTTGTACTTCCCCCCCTTCTTTCACCCTATTCTTCTTCACCGACGTTTTGCTTCTTACCCCTGCCTCCCCCAATCTGCCCTCCCTTTTTATCACCCCCTCTCTTTTCTTTACCCTTTTCTCCCTTGCTTTTGTCCTCCCTTCTATCAGTCCCCCTTTTCCCTTCCCCTTTTATTTCCCTAAAAAATGAGCTAAGTTTCTTTATTCCAATGAACAAATGTGTTATTCCCTCTTTGAATCAAATCTGATGAGGGTAGGGTCAAAAAAATGTTCACCCCTCCTTTCTTTCCCTCTATTGTAATACGTGTTTTTTTTACCTCTTCATATGATGTGATTCACCCCATTCCACCTCCCCTTTCCTCTCCTGCCCATAGACTCCCTTTTTAACCCCCTAATTTTCTTTGTATCATCACATCAAAAACAATTTATTTTTATACCTTCTGTGTATAGTCCTTCTCTCTGCCCAAATACATTTACAGTTCTTAAAAGTTTTGAGTATTATCTTCCTGTGTAGGGATGTAAACAGTTTAACCTAAATGAGTAACTTCTTTTTTCCCTATGTTTACCTTTGTAAACTTCTCTTGAGTCTTGTATGTTAAGATTGAATTTTCTATTCAGTTCTAGTCTTTTCATCAGGAAACATTGAAAGTCCATAATGTCATTGAATGTCCATCTTTTCCCTGAAAGAGAATGCCCATTTTTCCTGGGTAATAGACTCTTGGCTGCAATCCAAGCTCCTTTGCCTTCTGGAATATCATATTTTCTCCTTCACCTGATAATTCTGGAATTTGGCTACAATATTCCTTGGAGTTTTCCTTTTGGGGTCACTTTCAGGAGGTGATCAGTGGATTCTTTCAATGATGATTTTATCCTCTGATCCTATAATATCAAGGCACTTCTCCTTAATAATTTCCTGGAATATGGTGTCTACATTCTTTTTCTGATCATGGCTTTCAGGCAGTCCAATGATTCTCAAATTTTCTCTGTTTTCCAGATCAGTTGTCTTTCCAATGAGGTATTTCACATTTTCTTCTATTTTTTCATTCTTTTGATTCTGCTTGACTGATTCCTGGTGTCTCATGGATTCCTTATCTTCTAAGTGTCCAATTTTAATTTTTAACAGCATTGTTTTCTTCAATGAGATTATGTATCTTTTTTTCCATTTGGCCAAATGAATTTTTTAAGGCGTTGTTTTCTTCAGTGAAATTAGGCACCTTTTTTTCCATTTGGTCAGATGAATTTTTTAAGGAATTGTTTTCTGCAGTCAATCTTTGTGCTTCCTTTTCCAAGCTGCTGATTCTTTTTTCATAGTTTTCTTGTTTTGCTTTCATTTCTCTCCCCATTTTTTCTTCTACCACTCTCAGTTGATTTTTAAAATCTTTTTTCAACTCTTCCAGGAAGGCTTTTTGTTCTTGAGACCAATTCACCTTCCCTTGTAAGGCTTCACATGTAGGCAATTTGAGGGTATTGTCCTCATCTGAGCTTGTGTTTTCTTCTTCCTTGTTGATACAGATGCTCTCAATGGAGAGGGCTCCTTTTTGCTTCTTACTCATTACTGCAGCCTATTTATTTATTTTTTAAGTTGAGGTCTGCTCTGGGGCACCAGGGTCCCTGTTTTAAGCTTCTTGTGCTGGGGTATAGGTGCTGTGTGAGTGACTTTTAACACTGAGGCCTTTATGCTCTGTGCAGTACCCCCTCCCTGCACTTCCTGTCAGAGCTCACTGGGATTCCTGGGCCTAGTCACGCCTATCCTGTTTGTGGCCCTCCAGCTGGTAACCTGCCCTCTTGCCTGGTGCAGGTAGGTTTTTCCACTGCACTGCTGGGCCACCAGATTTATGAGCCAGGATCCAAGAGCCTCAGTTGCTCAGCTGTGGCCCACAGGTTCCTGCTGACTTGCCCTGACCCCCTCAGCGCTGGGCTGCTGCCCTGCTCTGCACCTTCCTTTTGCCCAAGTCAGCCCAACCTTTTCTGAAGTCTTCTAAATTATCTCTGGTTGGAAGACTGTGTCTCTCTGTCTCTTTGCAGGTACTGTAGTTTCAGAATTTGTCCAGAGGCTTGATTTAATGTTCTTTTTGAGGGAACAGATGGAGAGCTCAGGCAGCTTGTTTTTTCCTCTCTGCCATCTTGGCTACACTCCTGTATCTCAGCCTTAAGGTTTTTGAAGTAGGAAAATAAGAAAAACAAATCATTATATAGCCCATTCTTCTCAAGAAGAGATAATATTGACAAAGACTACAGGTCTCCTCAAAAGCTAGAGTCAGAGAGGAGCTCCAAAGTTCTGTGCCTAGTACTGTCTTGTCTAGTTATTTTTTTAGCAACTTCAAAGATGTGCACATTTTGGCAATGACACAGTAACAATAGCAGTACCTAGTAAAGAACTATTGCCTATTAGAAACTGCCAAGATTTTTTTTTTTTTCGTAAAGAGTGGTTTATGTATTTCTTAGACCCTTGAATAGAAGAAATACTTCAAGTCCAATAGGAGAAACTCTGACCCAGCTGCCAACCTCTTTGAACAGTAGTCTCTAATTTTTTTTTTTTTTAAGCTTACATCCCTACTGGTAGCATCATGGTAATATGGCCAAAGGAAAAGCCCTAAAATATCTGAATTCTAAAACGAACAAAAACAAACAAACAAACAAATAAAAGCTTGAAGATACATGTTGCCCTTTATTTCTGCTAATAATCTGGTATATAGGTCATTCATGTAGGGGAGCTGTGTGTTAGAGTGTGACTTATGTTTGTGGAGGATATATTTTATTGATAATTATCTAATTATTTTATTTTATTTCATTTTGTCCGGACTATTCCAATTCACTTTATATTGACTTTGTATTGATTTGGTACTTATATAACTATGTGCTCATGTGTTGCTAGAGGGTTAGGATTCTTTTTTTTTTTTTTAAATATCATATGAGTCATATAGTACCTTACACATTGTAGATTATCATTAATTTGAAAGAGAATGAGTAAACATTCTGGAGCTAAATCCTGGAATCATAAGCATTGTTGATCCATTAAAAAGTCCTTTATTATAAAGTAACTTCCTTGATGATAGCAACTCTTATTGTTTTTAAAACCTATCTTTAGACACTTTAATGACGGCTTCCTTTTATTTTTAATAAATGATTGATTTATTGATGTAGTTTGCTCAAAAAAGTTATTGAGCATAGGTAATCTTATTATTGAATTTCAAGAAAATAATTGTCATCTACTGATTTTTTTAATAAAATTAAGATTATCAGGTCAGTAATAGTAGTAGTAGTAGTGTTAAAATTCTAAATTGGCATTTTTTTGTTCTTCGGTTATTTCAGTTGTTTCTGAAACTTTGTGACCCCATTTGACTTATTCTTGGTAAAGGCACTTGAGTGGTTTACCATTTCCTTCTTTAGCTCATTTGACAGATGAGGAAACTGAGCCAAAAATGTTCAAACAGCAAATGTGCCCAAGATCACACAGCCATTAAAGGTCTGAAGCCACATTTGAACTCAGGAAGGTGAGTCTTCCTGACTCAAGCATCATTATTGTATCTACTGTGCCACCTACCTTCCCTAATCAACATAAGGATGGTGAGAAAAAAGCTCTCCTTTACATTTATGTGGATACTGGACACATTACTCATTTTATAGGTGCTTCTGAAGTGGGGATGGATTTAATTGATCAAATTGATCATGAGGTATCCCAAAGGATTACAAGACTAAGTGACTCAGTTTCCAGATTTATTATAAGACTCTGAGGCCACAGCTAGACACTAAGGAGAAAAATATCTCAAATAGGGAGATGGGAATGGTTATATTTATAGTGAGAAAAGTAGGTTATCTCCTTATTATCTTAATTTCCTCCTTACCAGAGGTTCATATCCTAATTTGGAATTCCTGGGGTCCTAAGACATCCCCCAAGGCAGGTACCTTTCTCCCTAGCAGTGTGTTTTTGGGGTTTAAATGTCATAAGGCGAACCTAAAGACACATTTGGTCCTTCTGGGCATGTTCCTGAAGACATGCTTAAACTTGTCAGACCCAAGGTTCTCTCTGTTTATGATGTCTCTTTGCTTTGAGATCTGGTTTGTAGGTATCCTTTCTGTTTCCTGTCATATTGGAATATTAATGGCTATTAATGGTTAATGTTCACTATCTCCTTAGGCTTCTGTTGATAGTGTTTTGTCGTTAACTCCTGATAACAGTTGAGAAGAGCTCAAGCCTTAGTTTATCTGTTAACCCCTTTTAGCTACTGTTGATTAGAGCTCAGGTCTTAGATTATATGTTAACTCTTCTTAACCTCCTGCATCACTTCCAATTTAAGTTCTAAAAAATAAAACATGTCAGTTTTTGATTTTGTCTTGTCCCAGAACTTAAATTTTTATCCACAAAACAAGAGTACATTTCTCTGTTTTTTTACCAAATAGGGTTTGATAGCTTTCATGTCGGTATTTAAGAAGACTGAGTTACTATTATATGTTATTTGTGCATGTAAACTCATGCTTCATATTTTCAGAAAAATTTGAAAACCTATATATTTCTCTAATCTAAATAATATATATAAGGGCATGACTACATTTACTCAATAAAGTAGTCAGATCCTTAACAGTAAAAATGGAATCAGAAGGGTTGATATAAATAGTATAATTAGGAAATTTAGTTCATATAAAATTCCTTTGTTTTAAATGCTGAAATAATGGATATTAAAGTATTTTATCTAAATCATCCAGATAAGTATTGTCTCCACATTGGTCTGTCTCAATACAATGAAGGAGACTACCTCCGTTTCCCCCAACATATATATTTCCTTTCATTTTCTTATTGTCTCCTTATGACATTCATTGACATCTTCAACATCTAACACTTCATTAATAGGGATGTCATTATTAGGAGCATAGTATTTTCATTTAAATAATCATGATCATCTTCATTATCTCAAGACCTGACCCCAACTTCTTCAAGAGTTGACCCCTAGCAAATACTTTTAAGAACAAAATCACACTTTAAATGTCAAAAGATGGCTCGGTTTTCTTAAATGATTGATGAATGCATGAAAGCTTTAAATTATTGAACATTTCCTTTACAGGATAAGAATAAGAACCTAGAGATAACTAAAATTCTTGTCAAGTTGTTGTAGAAAGTTTGCTATAGCTCTCATACAGGAGTATTGTGAGAATGTAGTTGGACTCCAAGAAACTTCAAGATCCCAACCCCTAAGGAATCCTTAAATGTTCCCAAGGGAAAAAGCAGCTTGACTTCCCACCTCAGGGATGGGTGTTGCCTAGCTTGGCACTTTTATGGTCGCAATACCATAAGCAATGCCAAGGTCTGAAAGATGATATGCAAGTTATGGATGGGTGCTGCATATCCTAATACCTCATTATTCAGACACCCTTTCACTTATCTAGCTTTTCCCAGTTTTGCATTTCTTCTTGTTTTATAATTTCCCCTCCTTTCTTTGTGTTGTAAACAGTCAAAAGATCAGGTCTTCTCTCACTCAGCCAGGACAGTTTCCATAATGATTCTGTCCTCTAGCCATATATTCCTCTGTCCTAATAAATATCTTTTTATTTTACAAGATTTGTGATGAGCCTCCAATTATTTGGGTGAGCTAGCACCACCCCCCCTTCTATCCAGATTACAAGTCCTCCAGTGGGAAGACAATAGGCATAAATAAATAATTATGGCACAAAAAAAAAAAAAGTACTTTCAAAGCAACCATGTAATGGGGAAAGTACTCTCTTTGGAGACAGTGGACTTGGATGTG
This sequence comes from Dromiciops gliroides, assembly GCF_019393635.1. NCBI lineage: Eukaryota > Metazoa > Chordata > Mammalia > Microbiotheria > Microbiotheriidae > Dromiciops > Dromiciops gliroides. The sequence continues at coordinate 367,577,866 of NC_057861.1, read as the reverse complement.
AATTCTGGTTGTGCAACTAATCAATTGTATGAATTTGGGTAAATTAATCATCAGTGACTCCTCTGTAAAATAAAAAAGGGGAAAAAAAAGGAAATACAATTAAATGACATCTGAGTTCCTGTCTACTTTTAGTTCTTTTGTTTGTTTGTTTGTTTTTGTGGGGCAATGAGGGTTAAGTGATTTGCCCAGGGTGTCAAATGTATGATGCCAGATTTGAACTCAGGACCTTCTGAATCCACGGCCAGTGCTTTATCCACTGTATTGCCTAGCTGCCCCACTTTTAGTTCTTAACAGTTGATTCAAAAATATTATACTTTTATCTCTAAATTATTTTAGACTTTTATTAAAAGTTTGTTATACAGAATCACATCCACCCTGGAACTCAAACCTTGTCATTATTCTTTACCCCTGAGCCTCTTCTTTCCCTCTGATTAGATGGTAGAGAGCTCTTCTTCCAGAAACTTCATTTAAGGAAAAAGAGCACAGTTTCTCATTCCCTAGCTGTTCTTTTCTGAATTTCTTTCTCAAGCATCAAGAACATCTTCATTTAAGAAAATCACTTAAACCCTGGAACTCACAAAGTCATATATTGAAAGTACCCCCTGTTCCTGGAGTCTTCTTCTAGTTTTTGTGTAGAGACCTCCTCAAAAAAAATCTTCATCTAAGGAAGCAACCCAGTCTACTAATCTCTTCATTTCCTACTAGGCTACTACTTCTCTGGATGTTTGTTTTTGTTTTTGTTTTTGTTTTATCCTGCCACCAGTTAGCTTCTCTCCCCATATCCTTTTATTTTCTACTTTCTAGTAGATCTTCCCCAATTAGATTCTAAACTTCTTAAGAGATGGGACTGTGTCATGGAGCCTAGAATACCCCAGAATTTCTCTGGGGTACATCAAAGAATCTTCTCCTTGAGAAACTAAACCAGAGGATAGATAGCCTCAAGAGATAAGCCAAACCAGATCAGACTGAACTAGCTTCCCTTCTTCCACCCTTCATTCTGATCTCCCTTACCCCTGGGGAGATAAGTTTGGGTGTGGCTGTAGACTTTGCATCCTGAAGAGAGATCCATAGCCACCTATCACCCAGTTCTTCTAGTCGCTACTAGTGGGGGATGGTCCTCCACTCCTCACCCAATTACTCTAGCCACCACCAGTGGGGGATAGTCCTCCCTCACTAAAGGAACTTTCCACAGTCAAAAGATCACCCCCTCCCCCATCAGTCCTCTATAAAAATACCTGCTCTAGGATATCGGTACCTCAGTGCCATGTGCTTTGTTCCATACCTATCTCCCCATGAGAAGTCCAAGGACTTCTTTCATGGTTTCCCTTCTCCCCACCCCCTTTCCTTCCCTTTCCCCTAAATAAACTACCATGTTATTCTAACTGCTTTTGTGTGCAAGAGGGTGTAATTCTTTAAAGAGGAATTTCTAAGAACCCCTATCCCTAACCCAAACCCTTACCCCATTTTTCCCCATAACAACTGTAATATGACTTTCTTTAAGTCCCTAGGTTTAGTAAATACTTTTTGACTGACTTTTACGTGCTTGGTGGAAGACTGAAGAGTATAGTGGTATAGACCATTGTAATCCAAGTCAAATCTCTCAACATAATTTAGATCTTTCATTCCCCAAGGGGAAATAGCTGAGAACAGGAAGGCCAGTTCTTGAGATTTAAATCTCCATCTTCCCAGAAGGGAAGGGAACTGGAGGGAGAGAATTTCCATAAAATTAAAGAAAGTTTTTTTTTTATTAAATAGGGAAGAAGAGAAAAATTTAACCTGCTGCATGAGTACTATCTAGCCTATCCTGAAGAGGACAAAAGGTTGTATGGGTTTATATACATTGTAAAAAAAAAAGTATTTAGGGAATTTCAGAGGGAAAGGTGGGCGTCATTAGTGGCTTCCATTCTCAAGGGGAAGGGGGAATGAGGAACTCCAGGGGTTAAAGAGGTGGTCTTTGATAGACAAATCAGAAAGCATCCTTAGTGATGAACAGTTCACAGTTCTAGACTTGATTAGGAGAGGTCCTGTTAAAGAGATCTCTCAAAAACAGGATAATTCTGAGTCTCATAACAAGAGTTAGGGGGGAGGTAGTGACAATAAGACTATAAACAGGATATGTTTGTAATCTCATAACTTGAAGTCAGGTAAGATAAAAATGTCTCTCGAAGGTCATAAAGCAAAATCACCAAATAGTTCAGGATCTGCCTTACAATGCTGGTATGAGCTTAATTAGCTTAAGAGTTACTAATTTTCCAACTAGGTTGATTTTGGTCACTGTAAAGAATTGTTGGTGTGTTAGCCAATGCAGCCAGTCTTAAATTGTTCTGATTACCTGGGTAAGTGGGGAACCCAAGAAAATCAAGGCATTATTTTCATACCACAAACCTGGAGGTCAGAAAGACCTGGGTTCAAAGCTTCTATTATATATTAGCTTTTTAATTTTTTTTTTTTTTTGTGGGGCAATGGAGGTTAAGTTACTTGCCCAGGATCACACAACCAGTAAGTGTCAAGTGTCTGAGGCCTGATTTGAACTCAGGTCCTCCTGAATCCAGGGCAGGTGCTTTATCCACTGTGCCACCTAGCTGCCCCTATTAGCTTTTATATAGTATAGCATAGCATTATATAGTCAAGTCTATTGTGTTAGACTATGGGAAGTTTTTTTTTGTTTGTTTGTTTGTTTTTGTTTGTTTTTAATGTCACAGTGTCTCAGGGTATTTTCTAAGATTATAAATTAGAGATGAACTACAAATCTGGGTCTGTGAAAGGATTTTTTTTTTACTCCTGGGTATTTCCTTTTACTATTAAAATCATAGATCCTTAGTGCTCATCCTCAAAAAAAAGTTCATAACAGTTGAGTTGTGAGCAGAGAAGGAATAGGAATTCAAGAAGTTCCCCAGACTTGTTGAAAAGATGGCTCTGATGTACATGAACACATGAAATGACCAACTTATAAAGATAAGAAAAGGCAATATTGGTGGAAAATGATAATATAAACAGGATAGAGTTAAGATTAAGGAGCATAATGAAAACTAGAATTGCTGGGACAGGTCTTGTGAAGTTGGTAAAACTTAAGCTTTGCTTTGAAGAATGGATTGGGATAAGCAGGGTACATTCTGAAATCATTAGTCAATTCAAAGCTCAGATCTAAATGTAACCTCCTTCAAGAAGTCTTTCCTGTTCTTTGAAATTAATGAACTCCTCCATAAAGAATTTATTTTATTTTTTCTATATATTGGCCCCAGTTATTACAATTCCCTGTTTAGGAAAAAGAAGAGAGGTGAGACATACATTTCAGAAGTGCTTTCTCCTACTCTCTCTTTAGTGTCAAAGACCCATGGAAAATTATACCCAAAGTACCCATACCTTCTGACAAAGAAACTTTAATGAAAAGTCAAACCTTGGCTCTCTTCCTCCTGGCATTTTCACTCACTTCACCTTCTAGGCACTGATTAGAGCCATGACATTTTCCTCATAGAAATTAGTTGTCCTATTAATATGCCCAATTCTCCTTTATTGTCCCAGGATAATTAAAGAATAAAATCAAAAGGGAAGAAAATCCATTCTACTTCTCATTTAGATAAGGACATCAACTCTACCATCATAGGTATATTTAAACCTGTGGGCATATTAATGGAAGGCAATATCATAGCTGAACTTTATATGACTTGACCTATATCCCATCTTCAAACATTAAAATTAAAATGCCTGAACATGGTCAAGAAAATTAGAATTGAAAGAGTCTGGTTCTCTAACAAATTTAATTGGACCTTAAGAAAACACAGGATTTAGAATGGAAGGGAACTTAATGGACTTAATTCAAACCTACCAAACTTCTCATTTCACAGGTTTATAAAACTAAGACCAAGAGTTAAGTGGAAACAGCACTGAAAGAGTTAGCAAGTAGAAGCAAAGTTTCATTCATAAACTTTTGACTCCAGTTTTAGTGGTTTCCCACAAAAGCATGATGTTTACATGTCAGGGAGAAGAGAAGAGAGAATTTTCATGAAAAAAGAACCTAACCAAATCTCTGTAATATAGGGTAGGCAATTGATTCTCATGTTCATTAAATGTATAATAATAGATAAAGAAATGTGTTGGGTGGAACAATAATTGTTTTTGGAGCTAATTGATTCAAAGTATTATTCCCAAAATTAGCAATAATCCTTTTCTCCAGAATTGATAAAAATGTGACTTTCAATGATTGAACACTATAGCATTTCGAAGGAATGGGCTGGTAAAATTCAATAATTAGATTTTCTCCCCTCACCCCCCAAAATTGTGATGCACTTTTAAGCTTAATCTGAATGATTACTATAGTCTGTATCACTTTATTTTTTTCACGTTAAAGCTTTTTATTTCTATTTTTTGGCTCCAATCTCTATCTCTCCTCCCCTTGTTCCTCTTGTTCCCCTCCCCCATTTGCAAGCAGCAAACCATCCAGATATGGATTATACACACATAATCATTGAAAATATGAGCATATTTGTCACTTAAGGAAAGAATGTGAGAAATAGAATTTTTCAGTTGGAGGTGGATAGTATGTTTCATCAATAATCATTTGGGCTTGTCTTGGAGTATTGTATTGTTGAGAATAGTCAAGTCTTTCACAGTTCTTCAACAAACAATATTGTTGTCTCTGTGTACAGTGTTCTCTTGGTTCTTCTGCTCACTTCCCAATACATCATTTCATACATGTCTTTCCAAGGTTTTTTGAAGTCATCCTGTCATTTCTTACTTCACTATAATATTCTATTACCATCATATACCATAGTTTGTTTAGCCATTCCCCAATTGATGGATATACCTTTAATTTCCAATTTTTAGCCACCACAAAAAGAGCTGCTATAAATATTTTTGTACAAATAGGTTTTTTTCTCTTTGTGGGGATGTCTTTGGGATAAAACCAAGTTGTCTTTCTGCTGGATGAAAGGGTATGCACAATTCTATAACCCTTTGGGCATAGTCCCAAATTGCTCTCTAGAATGGTTGAATCTTTTCAAAACTCCACCTACAGTGTATTAGTGTCCCAGTTTTCCCATAATCCCTCCAATAATCGATATTTTCCACTCTTGTTATATTTGCTATTCTCATAGGTGTAAGTTGATATCTCAGAGTTGTTTTAATTTGCATTTCTCTGGTCAGTAATGATCTAGAGCATTTTTTCATATGATTATTGATAATGTTGATTTCTCTGTCTGAAAACTGCCTGTTCAAATCCTTTGACCATTTATAAATTGGGGAATGACTTTTATTTTTTTGGCAGGGGAATGAGGGTTAAGTGACTTGCCCAGGGTCACACAGCTAATAAGTGTCAAGTGTCTGAAACTGGATTTGATCTCAGGACCTCATGAATCCAGGGCTAGTGCTTTATCCACTGTGCCACTAGCAGTCCCCATGACTTATATATTTTTTTAAATTTGATGCAGTTCTTTATATATTTGAGAAATGAGGCTTTGATCAGAGATATTTGCTTCAAAAATTCTTTCCCAGTTTTCTACTTGTCTTGTAATCTTTTTTACATTAGTTTTGTTTTGGAAAAAGCTTTTTAATTTTATATAATCAAAATTATCCATTTTACATTTAATTTTAATCTCTATATCTTTTTTGGTCCTAAATTTTTCCTCTGTCCATAAATCTAACAGATAAACCGTTCCATAGTCCTTTAATTTTCTTATGGTATCATCCTTTATTTGTAAATCATGTACCCATTTTGACCTTATTTTAGAATACAATATGAGATTTTGAGAAGTCTAAAAAGTCTTAAGTTTAAAAAATAGTAAAATGCCAAATCATCTAACAATTAGTAAAACTTACAAATTTCCAAGTTATACATATTCACACTGAAAATGAAACAGTTGCATCTTATTTTTTTAAGCTTTTGCTTCAAGCTACCCCTGCCTTTACCAATGTCTCTTTTTAAATTTATTTTCCACTAAATCTTTCAAATATTTCAAAAGCTTTATTTAATAGTGAACTTTATGATCAGTTTCCATCTGTTGTCATGATTGCCACCAGGCCTGGTACATGAAGTGAACTTAGTCCTTCTTGACCCATGTTATTTTGCCACTTATGGCTTGAAACTACTCAAAGAAACAAGGCAAGGGAAGACTGCTAGAAGGAATAGGGGTTTTGAACCAGGGTATATTATCTCATTGTGGGAGGAGAGTGGAGGGAACTTTATAGCTATCTACAAGAAGAAGAATGTCTGTCATGTGGAAGAGGAATAACTTATCCCCAGAAATGAGAACAATGGACAAATGGTTCTAGAGAAGCTGGCTTAGCCTTGAGATAAGGAATGACCTCCCAATCATAAAAGTATCAAAGTGCCATTGGATCCCTTAAAGAGGTGGTGAGGTCTCCAATACTAGAAGGGAGGCTAGAAGAGAATTTCTCACATGAAAGGACATTTGATGTAGTGGAAAAAGCCCTAGAGTGTGATTCCAGGTTTTGCTCTCTGCTATTTGCCTACACAAAATTAGACAAGGCATTTCCTTTGTTATTATCTGTTCAATTTGGAGGTTGAGCAAAATGTGCTCTAAAATTTCACTACTCATTTTATAGGAAAAATTCCTAGTAATGGACATATTGCAATGAATTCTCTTTTGATCATAATTCTCTTCTACTTTAATTTACTATGGACAGGGACTTTAAAAAAAAAAAAGTTGTATTACCCCAGAGTTTAGCACAAGTGCCAATTCTCAGTGATTAATAAATGCAGGTTGATTGATTGATTAGTTGATGATAAAATGCTTAACAAAATCCTTAAAAACTTTACAATCAATTTACAAAATCACATTAAAAATTTATTTTTATGAAATTATTTTCAATTAGTTAAATAGTAAATCTTTACTTATCTGAACGTCATTCATCTGACAACTTAAATTGTCTGAAGGATATGTACAAAGGACCAGAGAGTCAATAAACATTTGTTAAGTGCCTACTATGTGCCAGGCATTATTATAAGCACTGGGGATATGAAGAAAAGTATCATCAATCCCTTCCCTCAAGGAGCTAATTATCTAGTAGGGAAAGCATCACATGAAAAGAAGCTGAAAAGGGGTATGGGGGTATGATGAAGCTATGCACATAGGGTAAGAAATTATCCGAGGAGGTATAAGTTTCAAAGTCGATTTTATATTACAAAATGATGAGGTTTTAGAGATCATTAAATATAAATAGTCAGTGGGGTGGTAAATCATGAAGTGAACTTATAAACCCACATATATCCATATACACACATATACATGAATTTCTATGTGTTTATCTATATCTATCTATATATCAGTTGTATGGAAGATAGATAGGAAAGTGGAGAGCTTGGATGCAAGGGGCACAATCAGGATGCTATTACAATAGAGGTGGAATATGAGGGCTTGGCAAATGATAGTTTTGCTTTTAGTGGCAAAAAGGTAATATATGGGACAGATGCTAAGTACATAGAATTGACAGAATTTGGCATATTGTGTGATATAGGGAAAGTTGGTGAAGTCATCCAGACTAAGATGATTTGTAGGTTTCAATCTCAAGTGATTAAACAGAAATAGAAAGTTAGGAACAAAAATGGGGGAAATATAAGGTCTAATTTCTTCATGTTAATTTTTACCACCATTTGGGATAACAAGTTTGAGATGTTGAGCTATTTGGTGACATAGAACTCTCAGAAGGGAGATGAAAGCTGGATGTAAATTTAGAATCATTTCCTGACAGATGACCTTTTTCTTTTTTTTAATCTTAAGAGGTAAGGTTCTTGTATGATAGGGAATGGGAAGAAATGTTTGTAGATGACTGGAGGAGAGAAACAAAGGTCTGGAACAGGTTCTGTTCGGTGTGCAATACACAATCTACCAAGGAAGATTAAAAGGATTGTCATGCTGCAAGGAAGGTCTAGTTCAGATTAGATAACATAAATTTGTAGTATACAGGGTCAGCATGGCCATATTGCTGTCACCAGCCATATTAAGCAGCATATGAATAGGAGCAGAGAAGCCAGATGGTGAGGCCAAGGGATAAACACCATTTCCCCAGGGGTTTCAGCATTTCAGGAGCTTATGCCAGCATGTCATTTTGTTCTTTTTGCTTTGTTTTGTTTTTCCCCACAGACTTCCTGCTAGATTTGGAAAACTTGCTTAAGAAAGTTGCTTAGTAGGGTAGGGGACCAGTCTACTCTCTAGGCTGGGTTGTTATTTGCAGCTGGTGGATTTAATAAAATGTGGTGACTGCCCTCAAGGGAGAGTGACGTCAGCTACAGGTACCAAGCCATATCTATGTTGCTGCAGCTGCTATCCCTCTTCTAAAGCCTGTTACTTTTCTTACTATTTCTATGCTGCTGGAACAATAACAATTTTTTTTTTTTTCCGGAATGAAATGACTTCTATTACATGACTACCATTCTGTTGTGTTTATACCCCTCTGCTATGGAAACTCTGTCCTATTCATATTTCTGGAGTAGACATGGATTTCATTTCCTGCCTGAGATCACATTCGGGTTTTTTCATACTTCTGCAAGTCAGTGATGGAATCTCTTAAATCCCCTCTTCTCCACTCACATAGCTATGACACCAGTTCAAGTACCTTTCACTTTTCACTTCAGTTACTCAGATAGTCTCCAGCTTAGTCTCCGTCCTTTGAATCTCTCCCTTCTCCAGTCCATTCTTTTTTTTTTGTGAGGCAATTGGGGTTAAGTAACTTGCCTAGGGTCACACAGCCAGTGAGTGTTAAGTGTCTGAGGGCAGATTTGAACTCAGGTCCTCCTGACTCCAGGGCTGGTGCTCTATCCACTGTGCCACCTAGCAGCCCCAAGCCCATTCTGTATTTATCTTCTCATTTGACATATAAACAATCCTAAAGCAGAGGGCCAATTATAATCCTACCTTCCTTGATTCTTTACTACAGTTTCTCAAAGTGACTTTAAGATAAAATAAAAAATGCCTTCATTTGGAATTTAATTTCTTCTACAGTTTGGCTTCCACCAACCTTTCCAGACTTTTTTCCCCTCATATAACTGCCCTTCACTCAATATCCCATAAAAATTGATCATTTCTTGTTTTGGTACCTTTTCACAGGCTGTACCTGGCACCAGGAATGTATAACCTCACCTCTGCCCCTTTGGATTCCCATATTGCCAGGTTTTAACCTGGTTCAAGTAACACCTCAAGTCTTACCTAATTGACTTCAGGTGTTGATGATCAGGTGTTCTATCCCCCCTGGAAATTACTGTGTAGAGATATGTATGTGTGCATATTGAAGATTCTTAGTAAAAGGTAAGGGCCTTGAGCACAGGACTATTTATGAATTCTCAGATCAGATGATAATAGCCCCTCTTCTGTAGTGAATATTTATTAATTGTGTTTATTGAACTTTAAGTCTAGAAACAGAGATAAGCCAATTTCTATAAAAAGTCATTCCTTATTTTCCAAGCCCCACTGCCTCTCTCTGTGTATCTCTCTCTGTCTCTCCCCATCTCTGTCTCTCTGTCTCTGTCTCTTTTATATTGTATTATACATAATATATAATAAATGAGATTATTAATTGCATGTATGGATGCATATCTAGTATTTAATTTGGTAAATACATTTGATGTTTTTAAAAAGGAAAAGATATACTGAGTGTTTAGAGAAGTATAAGCTTTTTGGGGAAATAAAAAGAGGAAAGCAAATTTTATAAGTTGCAGAAGAACAAAAGAACTTTTCATCCTAATATATGCCATGGTGGTCAGGTACTGTCATATAATCTCACCTTATTTTATCTTTTATTACTTGTGTTGATTGAAGTCTCATTCTAGAACCATTGATAATCCAACTGCTACCAGAAGTCTGTCCTGATTTTCCAGGCTCCATCACCTCTAACACATAAAGTGAGAGGACTCAACACAATGCCATTTAAGGAATCATCAGGAAATAAATATTTCACATAGAGAAGTTAAGCCTTAGTGAGAAAAAAAATTATGACTTCCTTCAAATTAAAAAGGTTGTTATGTGGAAGGTTTATTTTAGGTTATTCCAAGGAGAAGACAAGAAGCAATGTGCGGTAGCAGGGTAAGAGATTTATCTTGAATATATTTGGGACTTTCCTATCAATGAATTGTCACAAAAATCAAGGTGGACTACTTTTTCAAGGGATGAGTACCCAGCAGCTGAACATATTAAAGCTAGAGAGGCTGAAGAAGTGCTTTACTAATTACACAACGATGTTGTATAGTAATTGACCTCTAGAAGTTCTAGGTTAAGTTTTCAGCTGCTAGAAATATATGGTTGTGTAAAAACAATTGAAAGTCATAATAGCAACACAGACAGGTATGAAATGTTGTCAGCATAGATAATATGTCTATAAGAGGGCATTACAAGCAGGAAGTGGTAAAATTATTTTGCAAAACTGCAGAAAAACATATTAAATAAAATTTATGTAAGATACTATAAATGTTTTCTGCAAATGATTTTTAAAGGCCTGTTTATGTTTCAACCAAGTAATTTGAACATTTCAAATCCTCACATTTGTATGTTGGTAATAAATCACCTTAAAACTATGCTAAACCACCAAACAACTTCTATAAGATAAAGCAAAATCCTCTCATTGATCTAGAAAATGGAAAAGATACTCTGTATGTTAATACAGTAACCAATAGGTTATTCACAGAATGTGAAAATAACTCCTTCCTTTCAAATCTTTTAATAGGACTGATGAGATAGGAGAATTACCTGAAACCCAATTTACTTCATTTTTGGGTTTACTCTTCATAATGTGACTTTTTATTATTTATAATGTGTCCATTCATGAATGCATTTCACCTATGGATTTTGGTGGGAAATGTGTAAAAAGAACATAGGGAACATGCTTGTTGTTCATACCCAACATGACTGAACTAGTGTGTCAAAGATGACTTCACTCTTGTCACTAGAATGTCTCCTGAACTTCAGAATGTCACTTGCATACTGACTTATCAGAAATAGAAATAATCACTTAGAGAGTTGGTTATTAGATAGTCTAAGGAACTAATGAGAGAAGGGGTTATATCTGTAGTTTTGATGGAGAAGCAGACTTGGAAATTGAAGTAGTATTCTATTGCTTAGTAAGAAAATTTAGGGATTACCTGTCTTGGTTTTTATAATTCTAAAGATGTGTCTGAATAAACTAAAGTAATTGGCTCATTCATTAATTTGCAAATATTAATTTAACTTAAAAATGTTTCTTTGTAGTGGGTATTAACAACCACATAAAGGTTTTATGTAAGTCAATGAGATAATAAACATTTATCAAATACTTACAATATTCCAGACACTATGATAGACCCTGAGATACACATAAAAAGGCAGGGGAAAAAAGGTTAAAACATAGTTCCTGTCTTTAAGAAGCTCACCTTGTAATTAAGATGAAAATTAAATTGTGATTATATAGATAGAAGATACACCAAAAGTAAAAAACAAAACAAAACAACCCCCCCCAAAAAAAAACACAAAAAGCCACAAAAACATAATATCAATGAGATGGAGGGGGGATGATGAAAATATTTAAAGAATCTTCTATTGAGCTGACTTTAGAAACTGAGTCAAAAAACCACTGCGTGGAAGTGAAGAGAAGAATATTATCTCCAAGGGGTCAGTCGATGTAGACAAAGAATTAGGAGATGGATTATGATATTCATGGATGAACATCCTTTGCCCCTTAACTCTCTCCACCTTCCTACCTTTTCCTGTTACTGTAGAACATATCATCCTCCTAATCCTTTAGGCTTGCAATATGAGTCCTCAATATCTCTTACCTCTCCATATTAAATTGTTGCCAAGGTCTGTCAGTTTCACCTTTGAGACATTTATTTAATATTCCTCCTTCCCTCCTTTGACATTGCCGCTACTCTAACACAGGCCCTCATCATCTCACTCCTGGATTATTATAATAGTCTTCTGGTGAGGTTCTCTGTCTCAGGACTCTCCCCATTCCATTTCCTACTCTATTTAGCCACTAGAGTGATATTACAAGAATGCAGTTCTGATCATGTCACTCCCCTCTCCCAACTCAATAAACTCCAGTGGCTGACTATTGCATCCAGGAAAATAAAAGATTGAAAATTTCCTTTTTGTCATTCAAAGGCTTTCATAGCATAGCCTCATCCTTCTTTTCTGGTCTTCTTACACCTTATTCCCCAACATGTAGTCAGATCCAATGGCATTGGGCTCTTGGCTGTTTGGCATACAAGACACTCCATCTTTCAGCTTCATAAATTTCTTCTTGTTTCCCCTGCCTAGAATGCTTTCCTTTCTCTGTTCTGATTGACCTTCCTGGCTTCCTATATAAATCAATTAAATTCCCATTTTTTATATGAAGCCTTCCCTAACCCCTCTTAATTCCATTCCCTTTCTTCTGTTTCCTATTTATCCTGTACATAGCTCACTCTGTATAGATTTGATTGCATGTTGTCTCTGCTATTAGATTGTAAGAGTGAAAGGGAGTTGAAAATGTGGAAAAACACTTTAAGAAGCCCTCAAGTAGAGGATGGGTTGGATCTGGGAGAGACTCGAAGGAGGAAGTACAATAAGAAGGCTATTGTTGTACTCAAGGCAAAAATTGATGAGCTGTACTACGTAGTAGCTGTGGGAATGAAGAGAAGTTTTCAAGGAATGTATTTGTGTGTGTGTGTGTGTGTGTGTGTGTGTGTGTGTGTGTGTGTGTGTGTGTGTGTGTGTTGGAATGCTCAGTTGTTTCAGGGAAAAAAAATTACATTGAGGGCAGGTAGGTGGTACAGTGGATAAAAGCACCAGCCCTGCATTCAGTAGTACCTGAGTTCAAATCGAGCCTCAGGCACTTGACACTTACTAGCTGTGTGACCCTGGGCAAGTCATTTAACCCCCATTGCCCCACAAAAAAAAATACATTGAATTCAGCAAGCATGCTAGTCCAGATTATGCAGAAGAGGAATACTAACAATTCAAATGATTGGGAAGATTTTATGTATGATGTGACCTGAATTGAGTTTTAAATGGAGTTATTGACTCTGAGATTTAATTGAGGGAGAACATTCCAACTATGGGCACACATAGAAAGAATATCTTATTAGGCCTTTTTTATGTGAAAATGTGAGGACTAGTAAAGGGAAATAAGCTTGGAATATTAGGGTTGGGTCATATTCATAAGGGTTTTAATATTACACAAGGCAGTTTCTATTTTTTCGTTTTAGGCAACAGGGAACAATTAACAATTGTTGAGTTTCAATGACATAGTCAGACCTGAGCTTTAGAGACATCAATCTGGCAACTATGTAGAGTATGAATTTGAAAGGAGAGACACTGATTCAGGGAGACCAACAAGAAAGGTATTATTACAATAGTCTAAACAAAAAGGAGATTAGGAACTGTGATAGACTTAACTCTTCTCAACAATATAATGATACAAGACAATGCCAAAAAACTCATGCTGGAAAATGCTCTCCCCCTTCAGAAAAAGAACTATGGACTCTGAATGCAGAAAAGAAACATAGTATTTTCACTTTTGTTATTGATTTTTTGTTCTTGTTTGTTCTTTCAGGCATTTTTTTTTCCTTTTTTATGATCAATGTAGAAACCCATTAATCAAATTATTGGAATCACAATGTGGAAACACATTAATTTCACATGGCAGTAATGTATAACCTATATCAAATTGCTTGCTGACATTGGGAGGGAGGAGGGAAGGGAGAGTGGGAGAAAAATTTGGAACTCAAAAATATATATTTACATATAATATCAAAAAATTAAATACTAAAAAACAAACAACCACCCCCCAAAAAATAATAAAAGAGATGAGGATATGGATTAAGAAGATTATGGCAAGAATGAAGAGAAGGGAATAAATGGGAAAGAAGTTTTAGATAAGAGGTAACAAACACATGACCCATATGGCTATAGAACTCCCATGTAAGTCTTGAACCAGATAAAAAATATAATTCAGAAATATTTTAAGAAATAATATAATAAAACATACATAATGTTAGTGTATTTTTTGGTGAGTCAATTGGGGTTAAGTGACTTGTCCAGGGTCACACAACTAGTAAGTGTCAAGGGTCTAAGGCCAGATTTGAATTCAGGTCCTCCTGACTTCAGGGCTTCTGCTCTATCCACTGTACCACCTAGCTGCCCCTAATGTTACTGTATTTTTTTAAATAAGGATGTAGCAGGTAGTCATCCTTATGTACAATTTAGTGTACCCATTTCTCTTTGTGTTCGATGCTCTTGGTTTAAGCAGAAGGCAATTCTGACAGAACATGAGAAATGAGTGAGACTGAAGAGTCAAAGAGTCCAAGATTGTGAAACTGAATAATTGGTTGAGGGGCAGAGTTCTCAACAGAAATCTGCAATATGAGAAGAGTAGTGGATTTTGAGGAAAGGGAAAAAATACATCTAGAACATAAGTATATAGAAACAATTCCTATGCGCCTTCCAGATAGAGATGGTAACATTAAAGGTGGACTGGAACTCAAGAGAGTGATGAAGTGTTGATAGGTAGATAAGGAGGATAATTTGTATAAAGGGAATAATTGAGCCTAGGGGATCTGAGAATATGAAAATAGAATAGAAATTTCAGGACAGACTTGTGGAATATACTGCTAGCTAGGGAGGCAAATCATTGATGATGATCTAATAAAGGAGACTACAAAAAATGGTCTGACTGATGGGGAGGAGAATTAGAAAATTGGGCAGGTCACCAGTGTTAGAATCTATTCTTACTAATAGTAGCGAACTCAATATTGACCAAGATATCCAGATCTCTTCCCAGAGAAGATTAAATCAGTGCAGGGTGAGGCAAAGTAAAAGAAAAGCAGATTCCTCAAGAAACAAAACATAATCAAAAAGGACTCATTTTCTCACTGAATAACTTTTTTGTGCACTTTTTCTTGTATCTCTTCCTGAAAATGATTGGGTTTTATTGAACAATAACTAATAATTTTTGTACATAATTGAATGCTACTGTATAACAAGGAGAGCTTTCATTTCCAGTAAAAAATTAAACATAGCCTGGCTGAGTGTGAGAGTATAACTTCTGAAAGAAAACTTATCTTTGTATTTTGAAAAAAATATATAGTTGCATTCAGCTTGATTTTCACCTTCTGGCTCTGCAGGGAACAAACATAGTGTCTCCAAAATGACACTGTAGGGAAATGTCCTCCATCTGTTATGACAATCTTGGTTAGAGTAGTAAAGCTATAGTCTCCTGCTTATAAAATAATTAAATGATATAGTCTTCCCAACAAAGATTAAAGAAACCTCAACAAGTTGGTTAATAAGTAAATTAGACAGAACTTTATTCACTGTGTAATGTTTATAAAATAGAAACAAAAATATTTCAATGTTATTCTCTATTTAGTTTGGATCAAAGAAAATTGTTTACACAGTCTAGATTAAGATTTGCATTGGTTTGGGCATGTAGGAGAACAGCTTGAGACATGATAGCTGATAATGAGGAAGCATATGATAAGAACAAATATGTATATTAGATTTTGTAGAAAGGAAATTTAAAGAGAAAGGTGAGTAAAGCAAAGAAAGCAAGGCAAGAAAGTAAAAGGGAAGAAAGAAGGATTGAAAGAAGGAAGAAAGGAAAAAAGATAGAAGGAAGGAAAGAATGAAAGAATGAAGGAAGGAATAAGAAAGAACAGATAAGCCACACCAGAAAGTTACTAAGATGTTGAAAAGTTAAAAGTAACAATTTTGGGGCAGCTAGGTGTCTCAGTGGATAAAGCACCAGCCCTGGATTCAGGAGGACCCGAGTTCAAATTCGGCTTCAGACACTTGACACTTATTAGCTGTGTGAACTTGGGCAAGTCACTTAACCCCATTGCCCTGCCAAAAAAACAACAACAACAACAAAAAAGCAAACAAAAAAGTAACAATTTTATGGCAGTTTTGGATGCTCTCAAACATGATAAGAACAATGTTAATGTTAAGTTTATTCTGTAAAAGTTTGTATTTCTTTACCTAAATCATTGAGACCCTATCCTTTGTATTTCCAGTATTGTTTCTTTACAAATTAAAGTGAAGGAAAGACTAAATAGTGTTAAATATATACACAAATATTTCTTAACTTTTTTCTGTTATGGCAATAAATTTTCAGTGAATTAGCATTTATTAACTGCCTACTATATTCTAAGCAAATTGTTTGGTGCTTGGAGATGCAAAGAAAGGCAAAAGACAGTACCTGTTCTCTAGGAACTCTGAGTTTCATGGGGAAACCAACATGCAAACAACTCTGTATAATATATGTATATTCAGGATGCTAGAAGTAATCAACTGATGGAAGACACTAGAATTGGGGGTGGGGGGGCTGAAAGGTTTGTTGTAGAAGGTGGGGTTTTAGCTGTGACTTGAAGAAAGCCAGGAGGACAAGATGAGAAGGAAGAGAATTCCAGGCATGTGGGGCAGTGAGGTATAATTCCCATTGTAGGGAAATGGAGCCTTTTTTTGTGAGGAACAGCAAGGACAGTGTTATGGCATCACAGACTATGTGACAGAGTGTAAGTTGTAAGAAAAGTGGAAAGAAAATTTATAGATTATTCAGGGGCATTGAATATAAAACAAAGGGTTTTATATTTGATCCTGGATTCGATAGGAAGTCACAGCAATTTCAAGTAGGGGTGAGGGTGACCTGGTCAGACTTGTGCTTTTTAAATTGTATATTCTATTTTTCCTGAAATAATGTAAAATCAATTATTAACATATTTTAAAAGTTTGAGTTCTGATTTCTCTCCCTTTCTCCTCCCCTCCCCTTGAGATGGCAAGCAATTTGATATAGGTTATACATGTGCAGTCATGCAAAACATATTTCCATATTAATCATGTTGTGAAAGAAAACACAGATCAAAAGAAAAAAAGAAACATAACACAAAAGTGTTTTGCTTCCAATGACTGCCTCCCCTAAACTACCTGCCTTTCTATCAGTGCCCCCTCCCCTTCTTCTTTCACCTTCTCCTCTTACTTTCTGGAAGAATATGATAGATTTCTACATCTGAGTGTGTGCGTGTGCATCCATGCATGCATGTAAATGTGTGTTATTCCCTTTTTGAGCCAATTCTGATAAGCATAAGATTCAAGACCTCTCTGTCTCCTAAAACCCATATCTTCCTCTCCATTCCAAAAACCTTTTGGGGTCTCTTCAGTGGGAGATAATTTACTCCATTATACCTCTCCCTTTCTCCTTCTCCCAGTGCATCCCTTCTTTTTCACACCGTAAATCAATTTTCTTAGATGTCATCCCATGATAGTAAACTCACACCCATGCCCTATACTCTTATTCCATACTCTTATTGACTGCCTAATAATGAGAAAGTTTTTTTACAATTGCAATCATCACCTTCCCATGTAGGTATATAAACAGCTAACCCTTATTGAATCCTTTATATTTTCTTTTTCTTGTTTGCCTTTTTATGCTTTTCTGGAGTCTTGTTTTTGAGAGTCAATATTTTTTATTCAACTCTGGTTCTTTCATCAGGAATGCTGGAATATCTTCTCTTTCATTGAATCTTTGAATTACATCTCCCCCTGAAGAATCATATTCAGTTTTGCTGGATAGGCAATATTTGGTTTGAATCTGAGATTCTTTCCCCTCTGGAATATCAGATTCCAAGTCCTCCAATACTTTAATGTAACAGCTGATAAATCTATTGTTATATTTACTATGCCTCCATGATATTTGAATTGTTTCTTTTTGGATCTTTGGAAAAATTTCTCCTTAAACTGGGAGCTCTGGAATTTGGCCATGATATTCCAGGCACTTTTCATTTTGAGATCTTCTTCAGGATGTTATTGATACTCTTTTAACTTCTATTTTATCTTCTCATTCTAGAATATCAGGGCTGATTTATTTGATAATTTTTTGAAAGATGCTGCCTAGTCTCTTTTTCTCATGGATTTCAGATAGTTCAATAATTCTTAAATTATCTCTCCTTTTTCTATTTTCCAGTCCAGTTGCTTTTCTGATGAAATATTTCATGCTTTCTTCTACTGTTCATTCTTTTGATGTCTCAGGGAGTGATTAGCTTCCATTTGCCAAATTCTAGTTTTTATGGTAATGATTTCTTCAGTGAGATTTTGTACCTCTTTTTACTTTTGGTGAATTCTACTTTTTAGGGAGTTCTCTTCAGTGAATGTTTGCTTATCTTTTTCATGTGGCAAAGTCTGCATTTTACGGAGTTCTTTCTTTTTTCTATCCTATTTCTTTACTATTAACTCCATATTAAAGTGGAGTTCTCTTCCCAGGATTCAAGGGAGACTGATTCAATCTTAAGGTCTTTCTTGTTACTACTCTCATAGCTAGTTCTAGGAATCTATGTTTTCAAATCTTAGGAAGTAGTATGATCTAAGCAGAAGGGTGGTCACTGCTTTCCTGGTGTCTGTTCTGCTCTGTATAAAAACACAATCACTCTTTTCCATCCTGTAACTGTGACCAGGATCCTTGTTCCTCTTGTAACTACAAGCAATGGTATGCTATTATTTGTTCTGGTGTTGGGCTTTGACTTGAGTCTAAATATGGGCAATGCAACAGAGTGCAGCATGTATTGCCAGCAGAGAGACCTCTATAATCTCCTACTCCCCAGTTTTCTAACTTCCTTACTTTTTTTGTCTGAGAGCTCCACAAGTTGCCATGGCTGCTGATGATTCAGTCATCTTCACTTGCTATTGTTGTGGTTGTTATTGTTGTTTGAACTTTATTCTTAAAGAAGGCCAAGGACATCCTGAGAGTGATATCTTGACTTAAAGTTGCTGTTTATTTGTGGGGCACAGCTTGAACTTGCATGACCTGCGTTGTACTGTGTTCCACCTTCACTTGCTATGATAAATCTTTCCTACCAACCTCACTAGTAGTCTTGAGCTGGAAAAAAATATTTAACCCTTTCATTTTGTTGATTCTGCTGCTCCAGAATTCGAGGCATTATTTAAAGTTGTTTGTAGGGGAATTTTGGAGAGCTCAGGAAGGTCCTTACCCTTTTTATGACATCTTGGCTCTGCCACCAGACATGTGCTTTTTTGTAATCACTTTGAAAGCTAAGAGGACGAAAGACTGGCATGGTGAAAGACTTGTGGCAGGCTGATTTATTATCAGACTATGGTAATACTACAAGTATCTAGGGAATGAGGGCCTGTGTCAAGATGGTGGTAATTCCAGAAGACAGAAGAGGGTCTATATGAGAGATGTGAGGCTAAGAATTGTTTAATATTTGAAGAAAATGGAAAATATCAGTGAGAGGATAGTAAAAAAAAACCACACATTCAAGGTCAGTCCTCAGCCCCTTTAAATTTAACCCGAGTTTAAGAATCTTTGATCTAAATGAAATAAATTCCATATTAATTAAAAAAAATAAACTGATACCATTATTTTTTGTTTGTTTGTTTTTGTTTTTTGTTTTTGTTTTTGTTTTGCGAGGCAATTGGGGTTAAGTGATTTGCCCAGGATCACACAGCTAGTAAGTGTTAAGTGTCTTAGGCCGGATTAGAACTCAGGTACTCCTGACTCCAGGGCTGGTGCTCTATCCACTGTGCAACTGATACCATTATTAAAGACAGTGTTGCTAGGGAGGGAGCTAACCTTGGGAGTTAGGAAGACATGTTCAAGTTCTACCTCTGATTTATGCTCTGAGTTACTTAAATTTTCATGCCAATCTAAAGGACTTTAATTTATAGAAGAGAGTTGGAGCTGTATTAATAAAGGGAATTCCCTACACTGATCAAATCAAAGATCTGATCCATATAAGATATAAGATAACTGAAGGGGACAATCCTGTAAATTAATATTAACTAAATCTACCTGAGAATTTTAGAAATAGTTATACTATCCTTTATTAAGTCAATTAGAAAAATTATGTTTTCTTTGGAAAATATGTAAAAGAGCTTATCAAACACTCCCCCATTTATTTCTTACATGAAGCTTTTTTTTTTTCTGTTTTGATTATGGGAACATCATATTTAACCAAAGTGGTTGGGGCTATATATTATATTAAGCTTAAGCCAGTGTATTTTCAAGCAGAAACTGTCCAGGAAAAGGATATGAGGTAGAGGGATTTGTAGCTCTGGTTCACTTTTTGAGGTGTGTGCCATATTACTCAGTGACTTGTCAGTTATTCTCTGCTAATATCAGTTGTATTTTTTCTCTATTCTGATATGAAAAATTTGTTACAGGATTATATTTAGTGTAAGGAATAAGATAATAATATCTACCAAAAGTGACAGGATAGGTTTATTTAATGAAATTTTGTTGATGGAGAGATTTGACTTTGCTTTTGCATTTAATTTAACAAATATTTATTAGGGTTTGATAGACACAAAGAACTCTGAACCAGATTTTGATTTATATTTAATTTAGATAAGGAGGTCCCCTGTCATCACTGAACTTATAATGACATGTATAAATAATATTGTAGAAAATAATACATTGTGAAAACATTTGAAGTATAAGCAAAGTGCTATATGAAAGAATAATAAGGGGGAAAACTCTGATGAAAAATGTGAAAATTCCTTAAAGAAGATGCCATTTGAATTTTACTCTAAGATACTAGCAGCAATTCAAAAGGCAAAGTATATGAAGAATAGTATTCCAGGCAAAAGGAACAACTTGAAGCACAATGGTAAAAAAAAAAAAAATAAAAGGATATATGAAAGTTAATGAGTGTGAATACTAGAACCTAAATTACATAAAACTGGGAAATATAAGATAAGCCTTTAAAATAGGATGGTTTGAGTTTGGGGAAAGGCCTGAAGAGCATGTTGAAGGGCTATAACTTAACTTAATAAACAATAACGCTATACTGAAGGATTTAGAACATAGAGAAGAAGTGATGAAATTAAATGAGAGAGGAAGACAGTATATTGGCGATATAGCCTTGGAATTAGAAGGACCTGGATCAGACACTTACTAAATGATCTTTCACAAGTCATTTAAACTCTCTGTGTCTCAGTTTTCTCATCTAAAATATATGAGTTGAATTAGTAAGGCCAGTTATATGAGTTGAGCTAGGAAGGCATGTCAGTTCCACTAAAGACTATTGAGGCTATATCCCTAAATTTGTGTGTGCGTGTGTGTGTGTGTGTGTGTGTGTGTGTGTATACATATACACTCATTGTTCTCATTTTCATGTTCTAATTTTCATTGAGTTTTCCATGGCTTCATTAGTTTGTCTTTGATCTACCATTTCTTTAATTCTAAAATATTTAGTTTTCATTCAAGCTTGAAGAGTTTCTTCAATTCAGTGACAGTGGATTTTTTCTTCCATAAAAAAGGCACTGCACTTCCTGGCTCTAAGCTTTTTCTCTGCCTATCCTTTATACTTGAAATACTATTCCTCTTCACCTCCATCTCCTGGTTTCTTTCAAGTCCTAACAAAAATGTCACTTTCTTCATGAAGCTTTTGCCAACCCCCTCCCTTTCTTGCTCTGTCTGTCTGTGTGTCTCTGTTTCTCCCTAACACTCCTTTGCTTCCTGTCTCCTTCTAGAATTCAATGTTATTTCATTCATGATTTTAGAAAGGAACTTAATTTTTATAACAGCTCTGTCTCACTATATAACTCTAGACATAATTGTTTGGCCATTATTAACTCTCTGACATGTTTCTATTCATTAACTGACTTTCCTATCAAGTGAATAGCACATCAATGTGTATTACATGTGACCATCTTGACTGACTTGTCAGTTCTCAACTCATCACTTCCCAGCTGTATTGGAAAAGGAGGTTTGTTTGTGACAATATGATGATCGTTCCTTGAAGAAGTGCAGGGAGGAGAAACTAAATTGTCATTAGAATGTGGTAAGCTGTAAACCCAAAGTTTTTTTTTTTTAGAGCTTTTTTTTTTACAGTTTTTTTAAAATTTTATTTATTTATTTTTTTTAGTTCTAAACTTTTGTTTATACATGCTTTACAATTTCAAATTTTTCTCCATCCCACCCCTCCCTCCCCCCTCCCCTAGACAGCAGGTAATCTGATATAGGTTATATCTATATACCTCTATACATATACATATAGATATATATATACACACACACATATATATACACATAACAACATTAATCCTATTTCTGCATTAATCCTGTTACAAGAGAAAGAATCAGAGTAGTGATGCAAAACTTCAAAATAGAAAGAAAAAAAAACCAACAGCACCCAAAACAAAAGAAATAATATGGTTCAATCAGCATCTATACTCCACAGTTCTTTCTTTCTTTTTTTTTTCTTGGATTTGGAGATCCTCTTCTATCATGAGTTCCCTGGAACTCTTCTGTACCATTGCATTGGTGAGAAGAATATAGTCCAACACAGGAGGTCAACACTCAATGTTGATGATACTGTGTACAATGTTCTTCTGGTTCTGCTCATCTCACTCATCATCAGCTCACGTAAGACCCTCCAGGTTTCTCTGAATTCTTCCTGCTCATCATTTCTTACAGCACAATAGTATTCCATTGTATTCATATACCACAACTTGTCCAGCCATTCCCCAATTGATGGGCACCCCCTCAACTTCCAATTCCTTGCTACCACGTAAAGAGCAGCTATAAATATTTTTGTACATGTGGGTCCCTTTCCCCCTTCCATGATTTCTTTGGGCAAAAGACCTAAAAGTGGGATTGCTGGGTCAAAGGGTATGCACAGCTTTATCGCCCTTTGGGCATAATTTCAAATTGCTCTCCAGAATGGTTGGATCAGCTCACAGCTCCACCAACAATGCATTAGTGTTCTAATTTTCCCACAGCCTCTCCAACATTTATTATCTTCCTTTTTTGTCATTTTAGCCAATCTGATAGGTGTCAGGTGGTACTTCAGAGTTGTTTTAATTTGCATCTCTCTAATCATTAGAGATTTAGAGCATTTTTTCATATGGGAATAGATAGCTTTGGTTTCTTCATCAGAAAACTGCCTGTTCATATCCTTTGACCATTTCTCAATTGGGGAATGACTTGGATTCTTATAAATTTGATTTAATTCCCTATATATTTTAGAGATGATGCCTTTATCAGAAGCACTGGCCTCAAAAATTGTTTCCCAGCTTTCTGCCTCCCTTCCAGTTTTGGATGCATTGCTTCTGTTTGTACAAAAATTTTTTAATTTAATATAATCAAAATCATCCATTTTGCATTTTATAATATACTCTATCTCTTGTTTGGTCAAAAAACTGTTTTCCTTTCCAAAGATCTAATAGGTACACTATTCCTTTCTCTCCTAATTTACCTATGGTATCACCTCTTATGTCTAAATCATGTATCCATTTTGACCTTATTTTAGTATAAGGTGTAAGATGTTGGTCTATGCCTAATTTCTGCAGTTTTTGTCCCAGCAGTTTTTGTCAAATACTGAGTTCCAATCCCAGAAGCTGGAGTCTTTGGGTTTATCAAACACTACATTACTAGTGTCATTTACTACTGCATTTCCTGTGCCTAGCCTATTCCATTGATCTACCACTCTATTTTTTAGCTAATACCAGATAGTTTTGATGACTGCCACTTTATAGTAAAGTTCCAGGTTTGGTACCGCTAACACACATCCCTTTGAATTTTTTTTTTCATTATTTCCCTGGATATTCTTGATTTTTTGTTTTTTCCAGATGAATTTTGTTATTATTTTTTCTAGCTCTATAAAATAATTTTTAGGTAGTCTGATTGGTATGGCACTGAATAAGTAAATTAATTTAGGCAGTATTGTCATTTTTACTATATTAGCTCTGCCTATCCATGAGCAATTGATATCTTTCCAATTATTTAGATCTGATTTGATTTGTGTGAAGAGTGTTTGGTAGTTGTGTTCATAGAGTTCCTGGGTTTGTCTTGGCAAGTAGACTCCCAAGTATTTTATATTATCTACCGTTACTTTAAATGGAATTTCTCTTTCTATCTCTTGCTGCTGGACTTTGTTGGTCATGTATAGAAATGCTGATGATTTATGTGGATTTATTTTATATCCTGCTACTTTGCCAAAGTTGTTAATTGTTTCAAGTAATTTTTGACTTGTTTCTCAAGGATTCCTTAATTATACCATCATATCATCTGCAAAGAGTGATAGTTTTGTTTCCTCCTTGCCTATTCTAATTCCTTTAATTCCCTTCTCTTCTCTGATTGCTAAAGCTAACATTTCTAGAACAATATTAAATAATAGGGGTGATAATGGACATCCCTGTTTCACCCCTGATCTTATTGGGAAGGCCTCTAATTTATCTCCATTGCATATAATACTTGCTGATGGCTTTAGGTAGATACTGTTTATTATTCTAAGGAAAGCTCCCCCTATTCCTAAACTCTCTAGTGTTTTGATTAGGAATGGGTGCTGTACTTTGTCAAAAGCTTTCTCTGCATCTATTGAGATAATCATATGATTTTGGTTGGTTTTCTTATTGATGTGGTTGATTATGTTAACAGTTTTCCTAATGTTGAACCAGCCCTGCATTCCTGGTATAAATCCCACCTGGTCAAAGTGTATTATCCTGGTGATCACTTGCTGTAATCTCCTTGCTAATATCTTATTTAAGATTTTAGCATCAATATTCATTAGGGAGATTGGCCTATAATTTTCTTTCTCTGTTTTTGCTTTGCCTGGTTTTGGTATCACCACCATATTTGTGTCATAAAATGAATTTGGTAGAACTCCTTCTTCACCTATTTTTCCAAATAATTTGTATAATATTGGAATTAATTGTTCTTTAAATGTTTGGTAAAATTCACCCGTAAACCCATCTGGCCCTGGGGATCTTTTCTTAGGGAGTTCATTAATGGCTTGTTCAATTTCGTTGTCTAATATGGGTTTATTTAAGGATTTTATTTCCTCTTCAGTTAACCTGGGCAGTTTGTATCTTTGTAAATATTCATCCATTTCATTTAGATTGTCAAATTTATTGGCATACAGTTGGGCAAAATATTTCCTAATTGTTGCTTTAATTTCCACTTCATTGGTGGTAACCTCACCCTTTTCATTTTTGATACTGGTAATTTGGTTTTCTTCTTTCTTTTTTTTAATCAAATTAACCAATATTTTATCTATTTTATTGGTTTTTTCATAAAACCAGCTCTTAGTTTTATTGATTAATTCTATAGTTTTTTTGCTTTCAATCTTATTAATTTCTCCTTTAATTTTCAGGATCTCTAATTTAGTATCTAATTGGGATTTCTAATTTGTTCTTTTACTAACTTTTTAAGTTGCATGCCCAATTCATTAATCTCCTCTTTCTCTTTTTTATTCATGTAAGCATTTAGAGCTATAAATTTTCCCCTAAGCACTGCTTTGGCTGCATCGCATAGATTTTGGTATGTTGTCTCATTATTGTCATTCTCTTGGATAAAGTTCTTGATTGTTTCTGTGATTTCTTGTTTGGCCCATTCATTCTTTAGAATGAAATTATTTAGTTTCCAATTGATTTTTATTCTACTTTTCCCTGGCTCTTTTTTTTTTTTTTTTTTTTTTTTTTTTTTTTTTTTTTTTTTTACGGGGCAATGGGGTTAAGTGACTTGCCCAGGGTCACACAGCTTTTCTTTACCCTTTTCTCCCTTGCTTTTGTCCTCCCTTCTATCAGTCCCCCCCTTTCCCTTCCCCTTTTGTTTCCCTTAAGAATGAGTTAAGTTTCTTTATCCCAATGAACGTATATGCTATTCCCTCTTTGAGTCAAATCTAATGAGAATAGGGTTGAAACCATGTTCCCCCCTCCTTTCTTTCCCTCTATTGTAATAGGTTTTTTTCCACCTCTTCATATGATACAATTCATCCCATTCCACCTCCCCTTTCCTCTTCTCCCCATAGACTCCCTTTTTATCCCCTTAATTCTTTTGTATCATCACATCAAAGACAATTTATATTTATACCCTCTATATAAAGTCCTTCTCTCTGTCCAAATACATTTACAGTTCTTAAGAGTTATGATTATTATCTTCCTGTGTAGAGATATAAACTGTTTAACCTAATAGGGTAACTTTTTTTTCCCCTGTTTACCTTTTTAAACTTCTCTTGAGTCTTGTATGTTGAGGTCAAATTTTCTATTCAGTTCTGGTCTTTTCACCAGGAAAGATTGAAAGTCCCCAATGTCATTAAATGTCCATCTTTTCCCCTGAAAGAAAATGCACATTTTTGCTGGGTAATAGATTCTCGGCTGCAATCCAAGCTCCTTTGCTTTCCGGAATATCATATTCCAAGCCTTGCGGTCCTTTAATGTTGAAGCTGCCAGGTCCTGAGCAATCCTGACTGTGGCTCCCTGATATTTAAATTGCTTCTTTCTGGCTGCTTGGAGTATTTTCTCCTTCACCTGATAATTCTGGAATTTGGCTACAATATTCCTTGGAGTTTTCCTTTTGGGGTCTCTTTCAGGAGGTGATCGGTGGATTCTTTCAATGATGATTTTATCCTCTGATTCTATGATATCAGGGCAGTTCTCCTTAATAATTTCCTGGAATATGGTGTCTATATTCTTTTTCTGGTCATGGCTTTCAGGCACTCCAATGATTCTCAGATTGTCTCTCCTCGATCTGTTTTCCAGATCAGTTGTCTTTCCAATGAGGTATTTCACATTTTCTTCTATTTTTTCATTTTTTTTTATTCTGCTTGACTGATTCTTGGTGTCTCATGGATTCCTTATCTCCCAACTGTCCCACTTTAATTTTTAAGGCATTGTTTTCTTCAGTGAGATTATGCACCTTTTTTTCCATTTGGCCAAATGAATTTCTTAAGGCTTTGTTTTCTTCAGCTTCCTTTTCCAAGCTGCTGATTCTTTTTTCATAGTTTTTTTGTTTTGCTTTCATTTCTCTCCCCATTTTTTCTTCTACCTCTTGCAATTGATTTTTAAAATCCTTTTTGAGCTCTTCCAGGAAGGCTTTTTGTCCTTGTGACCAATTCACCTTCCCTTGTGAGGCTTCAGATGTAGCCAATTTGAGCCTATTGTCCTCATCTGAGTTTGTGTTGGCTTCTTCCCTATTGATACAGAAGGTCTCAATGGAGAGGGCTCTTTTTTGCTTCTTACTCATTATTGCAGCTTATTTATTTATTCTTTAAGTTGAGGTCTGCTCTGGGGGCACCAGGGTCCCTGTTTTGGGCTTCTTGTGCAGGTGTATAGGTGCTGTGTGACCGGGCTTTTACTCTGAGGCCTTTATGGTGTGTGGAGATCCCCCGCCCTGTACTTCCTGTCTGATTGTGCTCGGCCAGCCAGGCGCCAGACCCCGGCGTCTGATCCTGCCGTTCGTGGCCCTCTCGGCCGGTGCAGGTAGGTTTTTCCACTGTCCTTCTTGGCCACCAGATTTTTGAACCAGGTTCTGGGAGCCTCAGTTGTTCGGCGGTGGCCCGCAGCTCCTGCTGACTTGCCCTGACCCCCTCGGCGCTGGGTTGCTGCCCTGCGCTGGGCCTCCCTTTTGCCCGAGTCAGACCGACCTTTTCCTGAAGTCTTCTAAATTATCTCTGGTTGGAGGACTGTGTCTCTCTGTCTCTTTGCAGGTTCTGTAGTTTCAGAATCCATCCAGAGTCTTGATTTAATGTTCGTTTTGAGGGAACAGAAGGAGAGTTCAGGCAGCTTGCTGCTTCCTCTCTGCCATCTTGGCTCCGCCCCCCAAAGTTTTTAAAATAACATTAATATAGGTAAATTATTTAGGGAGTAGCTAATGGAAAGCATAGAGCAGGTAACCAATAAATAACTGTTTACTGAATAGTTAGTGGAAGTTGTTCTATTTCTGTGCCAGTCAAACCTAGAAGAAATTTTTTCTGTTCTTAGAATTCAGGGAAACATATTTACCCCGACTTAACTCACTTCTATTCAGCAGGTGTCAACAATTATTTTCCTATGCCAGGATGTAAAGCTTTGAATAGGTTAATGCATTATTTCATATATATACATAGATACATACATGCATACATACATAATCATATAAATGCAAATAGCTTGAATGTAGAATTTTGACAAACATTTGGGAATAATGAATAGAATAGAAAAGAGAAAGAAAGAGAGGCAGAGAGACATACAGAGAGAGGCATCCACGATCTATATCATAAAGGGCTCTCACAAGCCATCTATTCTATGATTTAAACCCTTTGCTCAAAAGAAAAGGAAAACTGAGGTAGAAGAAAGTTAAATGACTTGCCAATGTCATATAGATAATAAGTACCAGAGTTAGGATTTGAACCAAGTTTCTCTTTAAACTAGTACATTATTCCTACAAAACACTGCCAAATGGAAAAATAGAAAGCACAGAGCCAAATATGGGTTGCTTGTATTCATGGCTTATATTATTCATTTACTTCTTACATTGCTATTACTGTATAGAAGTACATCATTATTTCTCCATTTCTTTATCTTTATCACATCACTACTGTACCTCTGAAATTGTTCTTTTTGTTAATGATACCTCTTGAGGAGATAAGTAACATAATTTCTACAGAGTGTCTGAAGTAGTAGCCTGTGGAAAAAGAAAATCAAATTATGTGTTGGACTCATTTTCATCTTCTATCAACTACTACAGTATCCCACATTTATTAGGAACTTAACGAATATTTATTGAATCGACTAACAACAACAACAAACCTAGTATAATGACAAATTTATCATAACAGTTATTATGAGAAAATGTACTAAAGATTTTCTAGACACATGTACATTTTTATGTGCATCAACCATGCTTGTTTTTGTTTGTTTCTTTGTTTATAAAATGAAGTTTCACATATGATAGGCAACATCACATTTGTCTCAATCTTGGTGTTAAAAATATAAATATAGAGACTTTAGAGCTCAGATGGAACTTAGCTTTCAACTATTTCTATGTCTTTCATTTACATATGAAGGAACTAAGGCACCATAGGTTCAATTGTTTGCTCAGTGACCTAGGTCCTCTGACATGCTGCTGATCCAATCAATTTCATAAATAGATTGATCATAACAGCATCTGAGCTCTCGTTTTGAATCTTCCTAATATTTTGCTTGTACTTGTATGCCACTTAGTTCAATTGTTTGTTATCTAACTATCCTATCTCTAATATTAGATTATAAATTCATTAGGGATTGTAGAAGGGATTGCATTTGCTGCTGAATGTTCAAGATGAAATAAGATAACATTGCTGCCCTGAATAAATTTATTGAAGTATCTCCTCTATGCTAAATATGCAAGTTGTATCCATAGCTTCAGGGTGGGCTTCCAGAGGGAAGCTACTACCTCAGATTTTGGCAAGCTATGCCCTGTAAGAACCCATTTTTGTTTGTTTTTTTTGGTTTTTTGCGGGACAATCGGGGTTAAGTGACTTGCCCAGGGTCACACAGCTAATAAGTGTCAAGTGTCTGAGGCCGGATTTGAACTCAGGTACTCCTGACTCCAGGGCCAGTGCATTATCCACTGCGCCACCTAGCTGCCCCAAGAACCCATTTTTAAAAAATAGCGAATAAACCAATAGAAAATAAGCCAATAGATATACTTGGCTTTGTGGGAAGATATTTGCGAGTATGATGCAGAAAGAGTTAAAAAAATCACTAAGAGTCCAAAGTGCTTAAAGAAAGAATAGACTCAAACTTAGAATAGTGAGTCTTGCTTACAAGACACAAATGGAGCCAAAGCATTTCAAATTTCTGGTACTTAGGCTCGAATTCCCTTTATCTCTTCATTGGATTCTCATGAAACTTCTTCTTGGGTAAAGTACCTTGACTGAATGGGTCACTCAGCTGAGCTTCTAGGTTCTGATCCCCTCCATAGCTCTCTCTTGAATGCTTCACTGGTTATTTTCTGTACTGAAATTACTATTTATCCAAAGAAAATGAACTCTTGTAACTCAATCAAAGAAAAGTGTTCATCTATTGTAAAAGGATGAAAAGATGTAAATATCTTACTAACAAATTTATATTTCATCATAGTGAAATGCTACAAGTCTGAAATTGAATCAACTGAGTTTAGGAAGTAGCAGAAATTACTCCCCTATTGTACTTATATCATAGGGGGAATAGGACATACAATTATGCAGACATATGATACAAGTTAATCTCTAATTGGATGTAGAGTTCAGAGTAGTATGAGATAACTCAGGAAAGAAGAAAAACCTCTAACTAGAATAGTGAAAGAAAGCTTTATGGAAAAGAGAGAACCTGAGACTCAATGGTATTGAGGAGTTTCAACTTGTAGAGATATTGGACACCATTTGTTTTAAAGCAAAGGAAATAATGCAAATTCATGAAAGGAAAAAAAAAAAACTTTGTAAGATAACAGTAAAAACTATGAGTTTTCCAGTAGATATGTAGATAAACAGACATTTATGGTAGTGGCCCATCTAGTATCAAAGCACTATACCGAGAATCCAAAGTTTGGGTTTCCATTCCCAAGTCTGCCACTAACTAATATATTTCTATGGGTAATTCACTTAATCTCTCAGTTTTTCATGTGTGTTTTTTTAATTTTATGTATATAATGAGTTATCTAATAAGATTTATACTTTTTATCTAATTGAATTAGAAGAATTCTCAGATTATTTTCAGTTGTGCTACCTTAACTTTCACTATCATTACCATTCCAATGTATAACAATTAATCTTTTTTTTTTAAGTATTCCAGACATTCTCTGCTCTTTCCACTACCATGTAGGATATTGTAGGATTTTTTTTTCTTTTTAATTCCAATGCAACAGGGAAAATAGGAATAGAAAGAAAATAAACCAAGGTCTTTTCCTAATGATTAAAATTCTATAGGGTAGTTTCACCTTATAGTTCATTCTAAGTTTTGATTAGCTCTACCTTTGGCTGTTAAATAAAGGATCACAATAACTATGAAATTAAAGCTTGAGGGAACATCACTGTTTATAATGTGTTTATTCCCTACACACATACACACACACACAGACACACACACAGACACACACACACACACACCAATTTGCTTAAAATAGCAGACTAACCTACTCTCATATAACATAGTTTTGGAAATACAAAATGTTTAAAGGTTATATTTTTTTATCCAACTCAGTGTATGAATTCTGTAAAATGGGCATGATAATAGCACCTAAACAAGTTTTATGAGGAGTAAATGAGATAATGAATGTGAAATGCTATATAAATTCTGGTGATGATGATTATGATGCAGTGAGTAAACAACAACAATTATTAAAATAAGAAAATATAATGCCTTTTAGATATGTGAAACATGACTCTAGTAAATTCATATTGTCTGAAGCAGGGGTTTATATATTTTTAAAATTAATTGTTTTTTATATAGATCAGTTTGGGCAGTGAGCATATTATTATTAATTAATTATATAATTAATGAATTATAATATACTAGTAAAGGATTTACCATTTGTCTCCCTTATTTGTCATGATCTGAGGCAGTGTGGTAGAAAAAGCAGCTAGAGAGAGATTCAACAAGCCATTAGCACAGGCAGGAGAAAAGCCCCAGCAAACCCATGCTGTCTCTAAGTGAGACAGCATGTGGCCTCAAGGAGACCTAAGAGAGTTAAGGAGATCTACTAGACCTACACTTTCCTAATAGGGAGAGCCAAGAGTGCACCAAGAAAGAGACCATGACCTTTTTGAAGAGTTTTTAACCTCTTCAGATAGAAGTAGGTAATTATACATTGATCAAAGCTAATTGGTTGAAATGACTTGAGGGTGGTCTACATAAAAATGAACACTACAGTTGACATCAGAGAGAAGAATGTATAAAACCCTCTCTGAAAGGCAAAGGGCAAGTCCATTATCTAAGTATTGTTTGATCCCATCAGTCCTTCACCACAGCTAGAAAAAAAAAGTCTATCTCCATTTATTTGTTTCCCTTGGGTTTGTCCCAGAGTAGACCTGAATTTTCTGGAATTGGGGGTTTGGGGTGGGAGAAAGAGATGATAAACTGATTTCTGGGTTGCCCAAAGAAATCTATTATTAATAATTATTTTCTCAACATATCTTTGTTGTTCATTCTTGGAAACTATTGCAGCATCCTATAAGTCTATGGAACATTCTATTAAACTGTAAGGGAAGAGTCCAAGCTGGGCCAACTAAGATATTAGATATCTATTATGTGATGACCAAGGAAATTTCTTTGCCAGAATTTGGCCAAAACTTCAGAGGATGATCAATGTCAGGTTTTGGATTATGGCTTATTAAAATGATTCCTTAGAGGCACCTAGGTAGTTCACTGACTCTGGATTCAGGGGAACCTAAGTTCAAATCAGGCCTCATACACTTGACACTTACTAGTTCAGAATGCTTAGCTTCAAATCTGCCAATACCCAGTTAACCTTAGGCAAGTGATTTTAACTTTTTCATCTTCAGCTTACTTATCCATAAAATGAATCATCTTCAAGGTTAATTCTAGTTTAAATCCTATGGCATCATAGATTACAGATGTGTGTCATAGGAAATCCCATCAGGAATCATATTCAAAAGGAAATACAAATATATTTCTAATTTATTTTTCTAGTCATATGACTATTAATCTTCCAATTATAAACTCCCAAGCAACTCTGTCATAGACCCAGTTTATTTCCCTGGAAGTAAAAATATTATGTTATATATAACACATTATTGTCTATTTCACCTAAAGATATCAATGAAGTCAGAAAGTACATATAAATTCTGACTAGGGAGAATGGGGTGAAAAAAGAGACAACAGACAATAACCATCCACAATAAATCACATTACCAGCACACTTGTTCTGCTTTTGCTTTTATTGTTGGGGGTTTATGCAGGTTAGATTTAACATACTTTTCTGGTGTTTGATTTTTTGAATTAAAAACAAAGCCTTCTCTTCATGTATACAACATGTCAAAAAGCAGAGGATAGAATTACTCTCTGATACAATTGTTTACCTTAATGGGAATGCAACATGTTGCTAAAATGCAGTGATGCTTTATTATTAGCACATTAGAAAATAATAGTACTTCTAGACATACATCCTTCCAAGGAACCGATTCAAAGCAACTGGGAGAAAAACAACAACAAATCTACTCAACTCCAAATGCAATCTCTAAACCACATTTTTGTTATTGTAGAAAAATAAATAAGTTTGTGTTTGACAAAGTTACTGATCTTCATAGACAAAAAAATATGCATGTATACATAAACACATGCATATCTACATGTTTACATATAAATATACAAGCAAACATATGTCCATAAAGAAAATCCATAAATATTTGGAAACTATATATGATCAGTTTGGTTATTCCCACTTTTAATATGTTTAAATATGAGATTATCATTTTAAATGACATCAATTTCTAATCAGTCCAATGTGTAATATTAATGATTTTTCTCAAGTTTTTGTTTTTTTCCTGAGAGTGACCATAAGATTGAGGTAAAGCGCTATTTTATAAAAGATTGAAAATTGGTTTCAGGATAAGGAATGAATAAATAAATACTTAAGTAAGGGTTGAAAGAAGTGCATTCAATTAATTATGGTAAGAAGTTAGTATGAAGCAGTGGAAAGTATTCGATACCTAGAATCAGTAACACTCAGGTTCTCATATTGCCTCTCACATTTCCTATGACTAATAACCATCATTTAACCTCTTATTACCCTCCTGTAAAATGGGCATAAAAATGTCCAAAGTAGCTATGTCACAAGAATGCTGTGAGCTTCTAAATTAATGATGCTTCGAAAGTACTTAAAACTGATATAGATATAGCTAATTATTATTTGAGTAGGCCCTGTGACCAATTATCTTTTAAAACCTTCATAAGACTGTAGTTCATAAGCCACAGGATAACAAGATCATAGATTTCAAGCTAGAAGTGACATTAGAGGACTCTGAATAAAATCCCTCAGTTTACAAATGAGGAAAATAAATCTGTGATAAGTTAAATGAATTGTTCATAGTCAGAGAGCTAGCAAATTCTTTGGTGATGCTTTACCTACAGTCCTATAATCTTTCTACTTTGGTCCTGTTAAGGGGCTAAAATTCTAGCTAGTCTATCTAAAATCTCTAATAAGTGGTCGCCAATAATTTATAGGCTTTAGCAAGAGATAGATTTTTAAGCATTTATTAAGAAGAATAAGAATTTGGTAAATAGAGAGGGAAAGACCTACATTCATCTATCTATTAAAGGGAGAGAGCATTTCTAGCTCTGCTTTCCACCGGAGCCCTTAGAAAAGAGCCCAAGTCAGAGTGCCAGGCCCCCGCTTCTTCCTCCCACCAGCAAAGGTCACTTCCTGACGCCAAAGAAAAGACTCCTGGTCTTGCCCTCAAAGACCTTCACTTCATGGTGGAGCTTTTCTATAGTAAGTCTCCAGTAGGTGGCGTCATTCCAATTATTACAGTCCCCCCTTTTTTCATTTGAAAAATGAATGCATTTATTCAATGAAACAACCAAAAATAATATTCTATGCTAACTAGCAATATGTAAATAACAATATAGAAAAGGGAGACAGGAAAATTTTGTCCAGAGGGGCAGTCCCTCACGAACCACGCTTTGACATAGGTCTTGCAAAGGGAGGGCCTCTGTAGAGAGTACATGTTAAAGATGTTGTATATTATAACAGAGAGAGAAAATGAAAAAAACAGCAACAACAAAACAAAACTGTTCATTTAACATCTCTGAAAGTCTTTTCTCAGATGTCCTCTAGGTGTAGTTGTGGAATGGAAGTCTTTTAAGGGGTTGATGTGTGGATGCTGGTAATCAGCCAGGAAAATTTCCTACAAAATTGAGATTAACACAACTTTAAAATAGCTTTGTCAATAATCAAATAAAACAATGAAAGTTTTCAAAAACATGTCTAAGGGAATTCAGAATCTTAGTTTTTACACATGAAACATATAAAAAAACAAAAATTGAAACAGTCTTTAAAATTAATATTACTATAGTTCCCCCTTGTGGATGGCTAATTGAGAAGACAATTGCTGTGATATTAATTTTTTAAAATAATTTTTATCTTTGTTTTATCACTTTTTGCATCATCTGCCTAATTATCCTCATGCCATTATGAGAAATTAAAAAAATTTAATATGACTGGTAACAGGTGTTAAGGCCAAATCCAACACTGTATTTATCATGACACCTGAGATAATTATGGGGGTTACCATAAAAGAAAAGAGAAATGATGGGATATGAGCATTCCCACACTTGAGCAATATATACTGTCCATGCAGTATTCCAGGCTTAAAATAGGTGAATGGAATATATGTCCATGCCACCGAATATATTGTAGGAAACTGCGTCGGACTTAATCACATGCATAGGATTGAGATGTCCATGGCATCAGGCATATAGGAGGTGGCATAAAAGCCAGGTGAAGAATGAGATGGGTGGGATCAAAACTTCCAGCCATCTGTACAGTATTGTGGGGAAAAATAAAATAAAATATTAAACCAAGAGAATCCAACCTCAACATTTGTCAAAAGCCGTTCCCTCGGCCATACCTTGACTTCTTGCATGTCTCCCCTCATGTGACAGTTCAGTGTCTCCTCTTGCATGTATTCCTAATGTGATTGGATGGCATCTTGGCCAACTGGCATCTGATAACTCAGAATAAAGGCAATTGATATCTTAAATGATAAGTTCCCATAATCCAAGTCTCATATGGATTTAAAAATTGAGGATAATAAATGATCGCAAAAATATGAATACATCTTGATTCAGAATATAATATATAATTATGCAACAATTTCAAATAATACCTTTTTTATACTAAGTATATAATTAATTTTGTGAAAAATTGGAACATATTTAAATACAAGTTAAAGCACAACACAATCTCAAAGAAAACTTTTTTTTTTGAAAAAAGAAAAATTTACAAGTGATCCCCTCCTTTCTTTTTTCAGGGGGAATATGCTTATCAAAAATAATACTTCTAGAATCAATTTACACTTTCCATGGCAACCAATTTGCCAAGGAAATGCTTTAAAGAGTTTTATCAAATAATCAGTTAAGAGAAAAAAATAATAAAAAGAAACCACTCAGAATATGGGAGCACAATACTCCCAGAATTAACATTGGAATAATGGAATCAAAACCATCTTGCGATGTTTCAAAATTAGATATAGATGAATGAATAGAAGAAAATACACATGGAACAATAAAAGACAATGAAATTCAAACTAGGGAAATCTAAATGAATGTGAACTTAATATTAATAAGAGTATTATACAATATAAACTTGATCACATGACTATAAAAAAGCTTTTACAAATATTCTCTTTCTTTAAGCTAAGATTAAACACAATCTCAAAAGGACGAAAATCTCTGAAAATAAACCCATACCATTAATTTCAAAATGTAGATGTAATAGCATAGAAATCCTATGTAACCTCTGAACTGATACTATTACTCTGAGTGAATTCAGAACACTTTTGATTCTGATATCTAAAATCCCCAATACTCATATCAATACCTTGCTGCTTACTTCCACTTTCTGTAAAAGTGGCAAAAGAAGTGGAGTCTTGAACTATGTTCATGATTGTCATTCCTATTCTGCTTAAGTTTTTCTTCTTTAACCCCTCTATATTGTCTGTTGGTACTTGTATAATACAAATGCTTTAGAAGGTTACTAATTAAAGACAAAAGCAGATTAGCAAAATTATGAACAAAATTAGCATATCTGGAATTTAAAGGGTTTTCTAAGGTTGAGTCAGAAGCACAGCCAGGCTGGAGAAGGGCTGAGCCTGAAGCTGCAAATGTAGGTAGAGAAAGCTATGCATGCGCATTAGATCTCTGGACTTTCTGGGCAGGGGAAGCAATGGGCTTGGCCATGGGACGAGTAGAAAGTGGGGTCTGGAGAGGAGGGGAGGGACCAGGGCAATTTGAATCAGACCTGATTTTGAACTCAGGCCTGGGTTCCCTTCCCCCCACTGCTTCTAGAGGTTGGGTCATTGCCTCCAGGCATGAAAAATTAGAGAATCTCTCAGGATTAGAATTTGAAAAAAATGGAGTGTGAGTTTTCAGTGAAAAAGCATGGCTGGGAGAGAGGGGGATATTTATATTCCCTTATGTGAGTACCTTCCTGGCGCTTCTAACAAAAAAAAAAAATAAAAATAGAAAATCCACAAAAATAAAGCATTAACATGATCTTATCTCCCATTTGTCTGGTTAAACAGAGTAAACTCAAAAATAGGGTAATTAGGGAGTTTAAAAGGTCCATTTTAAAAAATTTAAAGGGAAAACACCTGACAATTCAGCAGTACTTCGGATTTAAAGGGCCAGGGTAGGGGAAATTTCTTACCCAACCGGAAGATCAGAAGAGTGAGGTTCAATTTTCCTCTTCGTGGTCAGCCATCTGTTAAGGGGCTAAAATTCTGGCTAGTCTGTCTAACATCTCTAATACGTGGTTGTCAATAAATTATAAGCTTTAGCAAGGGATGGACTTTTAAGCATTTATTAAGAAGAATAAGAATTTGGTAAAGAGAGAGAAAGGCCTCCATTCATCTATCTATTAAAGGGAGAGAGCATTTCTAGCTCCCTTCTCCACTGGAGTCCTCAGGAAAGAGCCAGAGTCAGAGGGCCAGCCCCCCCCCGCCCCCACCTCTGTCTTCCCACCAGCAAATGTCACTTCCTGACGCCAAAGAAAAGACTCCTGGTCTTGCCCTCAAAGACCTGTACTTCATTACGGAGCTTTTCTACAGGAAGTCCCCATTAGGTGGCATCATTCCAATCATTACAGTCCTCTAGTTAAAATTACCCCATACTATTTAGCCATGGCACTTTATCAACCAAGGAAACATTTTGATTGAGTCATTTAATCAGAAGTTTAGACTAGATGTGAATATGTATTGGATATCAATGGTATTTAAAATAATCCCATAAGCATATGTTTGGATATATGTATACACACATATGTATGTATGTGTGCATGCACACACATATGTAAATGCACACACACACACACACACACACATATATATATACATACATACACACACGCACATACATATACCTATCCTAGGACATAGATGATACTATTATTCCCATTTTATTGATGAGTAAAATTAGGCATACAGAGCTTAATTGATTTGACCATGGTCAGACCGTGTCTGAGACAGATTTTGAATCCAGTTTTATCTGCCTCCAGATCTGGTGTCTGTCTACTGTGCCAATTAAATGCCCCTTTTAAGTAAGATAGGGAAGCAGTGGGCAGCTAGGTGGTGCAGTGGATAAAGCACTGGCCTTGGATTCAGGAGGACCTGAGTGCAAATCCAGCCTTAAACACTTGACACTAGCTGTGTAACTCTGAGCAAGTCACTTAACCCTCATTGCCCTACAACAACAACAACAACAAAAAGATAGGGAATCTGTTTGAATTGCTTGAGAGATCTGGCCAATCAGCAGATCTTTTATAACATAATTTGCTTGTTTAAAACTCAAGGGATTTGAGCTTCTTTCAAAGTAAAGAAGATGCCTCTTGATAAGCCCATGAGAAAGATTCATTATGGGGGAGGAAGGGAGGGATAGGAGGAAAATGAATACATGTAAATGTATATGTGTATTGTATATGTATGTACATGTATTAGTGTATGCACATGCATTGCACACACAAAAATGTTAATGTGCATGTGACCGTATGTTCATATTTGCATGTGCCCATGTGTGTACAGTACACACAAATACATATGCATATACATCTAGGTGTATATGTAAATATATATGTATATGTGTATATATATATGTATCATCTCTATCTATCTATCTATACACACATGGAATTATGAGTGAATATATTACTTTCTTCACTACTTAAATTGTGGCAGACACTCCAGCTTTTTTTGAAGCCACTAGATAGTTGTTATATGCATGATGTTGGAATTGTATCAGTTACTTACTATTGCTAAAGTCTGTAATTTTACTTAGGCAAAGTATTGCCCATAGACCAACCTGCTTGCCAATATTGTTAAAGGGACACCAGGGTAAAGTATGATGGATTCATAAATTCTGTAAAATGTATGACTTTGTCTCTTCTAGAGAAACTGAGTTTCTGAAATCTCATACCTCCTCGAGAGGAGTTGAAAAAAAAGCATGTATTTGTGTCTGGAGTAGGTCATCTTCTTCAAGTTAATCACAGTGTTCAGACAAAATAAGTTATTTCCTCATTTGTGCTACCTTGGTCAGAATGCATTCATTTTCCGGTACCCTACTGTGGGTAAGACAATAGGTTGGTGAGTGATTATGATGATGATGGAACTTCAAATTATATCATATGAAGAATGATGGAAGGTTCTGGGAAATACTGAGGTCTGTTCTTTGCATATTTACTTTGAATTGCCCATGAGGCATCCAGTTTCAAATAAATGAGAGGCCATTGGTGATGCAGGGCTGCTTATATAGATCTAGGAGTTATGTAAGTATAGGTGATAATTAAACATATGTGATCAGAGAAGGTTCCCAAGTGAGACTGTTGTGAGAGAAGAAGAGAGTCTAGGACAGTCTTGGGATGTACCTATATCTAGTTCTAGTGTAGTAACATATTAGCTGCTTAATTTGATATGGGCTCAATGACTAAAAATCTGTGCCTGGAAACTAGTTTTCCTTAAATATCTTTGCACTCCTATGCCAATCAAACTTGGCTTTTAAGTTACTATTTGTTTTACTTCCAACTCAGACTTAGACTTCTCTGTTACAAGCAGGGTTTTGCCTAATTGCTGGAAGTGATCAGCTTTATGTTCAGCAGGACATGAAACAAAGAGCTGGCTTGGTATAATGCAAATATTTCTTCATCTTCAAGAAGGGTTCTCATTTCTATCCCCCCACACATATCCTGCCTCACAAACTTGCATATTGTCAGCAATACTGCTAGGGAACTGAACAGGAGGGATGCCAGACTGAATATCCAGCACCAAATATCTCATGGCCATCCCAGGACTAGTAGTGTTGTGACATATTTAGAGGAACCAAGGAACAGGTAGTGTCTGAGAGATTAATTTAGTGATTCTCATCTTCTTCCCTTTGCGTAATATCTATTCACTGACCAGGCCCAAGAGGGAAACATTGGGAATTTTTGGAGAAAATGAGACAAAAGATTCATCTATTCTTCTGCCCCCCTCTGAGGTTTCTATTTCATTTATAAAGATAGAAAATGAGGAGACAAGATTCTACTATAATGGGCTAGCTCCCAGCAGGATTACAGTGTCAGTTAGGCACTTGCTGGCCAAATCCATCACTTGCTAGAAGCTCTGTATAATAAGCAAATTCTCTTCACTAACCTGCATATATAAAGGGCTTATGTCTGTAACCTTGTGTGCCTTTTGGAGGGAAACAAGTAAAAGATAGTGCAATTAAAAACATCTTGAATTTGCCACCAACTGACCTCGTTTCAAAACTGATCACTGACTGTTTTTACTTATTGTGGACAAGACAGTTATATACTGTGAGAAATGGGTAATTGTCTCCTCTCAATGTGGATATAACAGTCAGTCTTACTCCCCTGACCTCTTTGTAGGACAAAGGTCTCAGATCCCCTTCTCCCTCTTAGGTTAGCAAGGTCACATGATTCAAGGAGCCCTGGTCTCAATTAGGTCTTCTCCAGAGTTCTGTCTATATAAGGAAGTATAAGGTCCACTCCTGAGTTATGCCCATACAAGGAAGAGGGGTGGGAATACTGCGTTCCGATTAGCTAGTTTTTGCTCATAGATTGTAACCCCAACCAGTAATGAAAAAGGGGAAGGTCCATTCGTGTTAGGGACTAGGGTATAAAACAGGGCCTGCGAGCCCCCTTTTGAGGCACCCACTAGCTGCACACTAGGGTGCCTCCTTCTCATGAGAAGAAAATAAAGCCTTTGTCACCTCGCTGCTGAGTTCCTGAGAAATATTGAGAAGAGGATGAATTTTTCCCTGACATATACTATGTGCCTTATTTCCCCAATGCAAAATATGGGATTTGGACTATATCACCTTTAAGGTCCTTTCAAATCTAAATCAATGATAATATGTAGTGTTTCAGAAAGTCAGACATATTAGAAATAGAGGAACTAGTTGATGCAATTGATAACCTCAGATACTTATTAATGCTGTCTTACTAACCTCTGTCTGCATCAGCTTCTACAGTTATAAAATGAGGATAAGAATTACACTAACGTCTAGTGTCCAACTCTTTATGATTCCCTTTGGGGTTTTCTTGATGCATATACTTTCTTGTATGCCATTTTCTTCTCCGACTCATTTTTGTTTTCTTTTGTTTTGTGGGACAATGAGGGTTAAGTGAATTGTCCAGAGTCACACGGTTAGCAAGTGTCACGTGTCTGAGACTGGATTTGAATTCAGGTCCTCCTGAGTTCAGGGCCAGTGCTTTGTCCACTGTGCCACCCAGCTGCCCCCCTCCAATTCATTTTAAAGATGAGGAAACTAAGACAGATTTGAACAACTTGTTCAGAGACACACAGTTAATAAATGTCTGAGGCAGCATTTGAACTAAGGTCTTCCTTACTATAGACCCAATCTTCTAACTCTTTTGTGCCACATAGCTGCTATACTTTTGATTACGATTACAGAAATGTAAATTAAAATAATTCTGGAGTACTGCCTCATACCTAATAAATTAGCTAAGAGAACAGAAAAGGAAAATGACAAATGTTGAAGAGAATATGGAAAAAACGTGGAGCAATAATGCACTGTTCAAGGCCTTGTAAACTAGAACTTTAGGGAAAACAATTTGGAAATATGTCCAAAGGGCTATTAAATTGTGCATACCATTTAACCCTGAAAAACCAGTACTAGGTCTGTTTGCTAAAAAGATTATATTTAACATGAAAACTAATATTTATAGCAGCTCTTTTTATGTCAGCCAACAATTACAAATTGAGGGGATTTCCATCAATTGGGAAACAGCTGAACAAGTCATGGTATATGATTGTGATGGAATACTGTTTTGCTCTAAGCAATGGTAAGCAGAATATTTTCAGGAAATAAAAACAAAACAAACAAACCTTGAAAGACATATGAACTGATACAACTTGTAGTGTACTGAATTTGCAGATTATTTTGCAGAGTAAAAGTAATATTGTAACAATAATTAATTGTTAAACATTTAGCTTTTTTGATCAAGTTAAGTATTTAGGACAATACCAAAGACCCATGATTTCCACCTCCAGAGATAGAACTGATGAACTCTGAGTGTATATTTAAACATACTTCTTTCATTTTATTTATCCTGTTTTTTTTCTTTTGCATATGTATATTTTTGTTTGTAACATGGTTATATGGAAATATATTTTATTTAACTTCACATGTATAATTGATATATTGTTTGCCCTCTCAAGGCATGGGAGTGAGGGAGAGTTTGTAAATAGAAAAAAAAACAAGAATGGTACATTTTAAGCATAATTGGGCATTGATAATTTAAAAACTGTTCTTCTAATACAGTTCAACCTTGTAGCAGAACATTCTTGGACATATATCTTGAACATGTAATCCCAGATATATATCTTGAGGAAGGAAAAATACCTTATGCTACTGGGGACTTAGCAATTTCCACAATGAGGGCACTATTAAAAGCCTTCCAGCTAAAGATAATTTGAAAAACAAGAACCATTGCATAGCAGGGCACAATAACAACAATAAAACAAACAAAAATGAAAAGAAAACATGAACATCACAGTACAAATGTGAGCTCCTTGAAATCATTTTATAAAATCCATTGCTTATTTCAATTAGAATGTGTGTTTCTCAAAAGTTATATGTATGTCTACATTGGTTTGTCTAAATGTGACAGATGAAGGTATGGATAATGATTTCTATGAATATTGTCCACCTCTTTCCAAGGGAACCTTCAGCTCTGCTGCTTTGTTAACTAGTGAATCCCACCAGTAGAATAAATGTTTCTTAAGGGCAGGGATTTTTTTGTTTCTTTTCTTTGTATCCCCGACTTTTTGCATAATGCTTTGTATGCTTTAGGCATTTACTAAACATTTAAATATATATCACATCTTAACATTGTGTACTTATTTTCCTTGATTTTTCAATATATATTCCTAGTTACTTAGAGCTTTGACACCCGCAATATTCCTGCCTCCTCATGTCCCCTGCAATTTGGGAAGAGTTTCCTGAGTTTGACACCCATCCACTTTCCTAACTTGGTAAGGTGGATGCAACTCACTCAAACATTGATAAGCCCTAATCCTGACATTATCCAAGGTCTGTCCAGAGGAGGACTATACAAAGTGTGGAATTCAGACATGCTTTCTGGGTCCCATTCCATCCTAAACTTCTGCATATTAGTGTGGATGTGAGTGAATAACAGATTTTTGAATTTGGTGGTCAAGGACAAATTCTATCTTCTATGCATTGCACAGCTAACATATCTTTGCAATCAATGAATATGAAACAGCAATAATGATAATGATGTGTATATCAATGGAATGAAAATAGATGCAATTGTCATATTTATATTTTTATGGGTAACTTGAAAAATGTTATAGCAGGCTTTGTTATATATACACTGAAATGAGGGGAATTAAGACCCATTTCAATGCTGGTTGTTACAAAGATGAAGGGTTTTTGAGCACCAGCTCTTAAGCCCAAAGGGAAAAATGCAAATGGAAATCTTGTCTTACAAGCACATTTTTAGTGAAAACACTAATCCAGTGAAATGTAAATTTGAGCCCTTACAAATGTTAAGCCTATGACAATGTTTCCCCACAAGACATACTGTTCTTTCTGGATTTTAGGCTTTTCTGTGATACATCAATTTTTTCCCCAAAATCATTTTGGTGACAAATGAGAACTAAATGAATGGAATAATAAATCTAACCTATAAGGACAAA
The DNA here is from genome assembly GCF_019393635.1 of Dromiciops gliroides. NCBI lineage: Eukaryota > Metazoa > Chordata > Mammalia > Microbiotheria > Microbiotheriidae > Dromiciops > Dromiciops gliroides. The sequence goes on along the minus strand of NC_057861.1, from coordinate 367,534,260 downwards.
GGAATCATCTACAAGGAATTTCATAAATGAGACTTTTTCTATCTCTAAAGCACTTAGCCATTATATCCCTCTGTGATTATTCAGGAATCTTGGCAGTTTTTGATAAGAAGGGCTCCTTCTGTTTTGATGCCTTCTACTCTTTTAGTAACTGACTAACTAATTAAAAACATTATACTAATAACTGTCCAGACTTAAGTATAGAAGCACAGAAATGATATACATGTCTCCCCAATTCAGGTTTAATATATTTGACAATATAGTTTTCACATGGAACATGCCAACATACAATGAAAATGTATCAGGATTTTATATAACTTATTCCGTACCTCTGAATCTAACCCTACAAAAGTTATAGTCAATAAGATACAAGGTCTTTAATGTGGCCAGCCAAGTGCAATTGATTAAGGTCATACACTAAGCTTTCTTTGCAAGAAGAAATAATAAAAGCACATTGTGCCACATTGGTACTTGAATATGCTCTGGAAACTTAAAAAGAACATTATATATACCAAATAAATAATTGTATATAAATATGCAGAAAAGAACTAAGTAATATACAGTAAAATTCTGATTAATGTGAATAATGAATTTTGTGAAGTATTTGTATTATTTGCATTGATACTGTTTCAAGTTATAATTACAATGTATACATAAAATATTACAACTGGTTCAAGAAAATATGGAATGAGAAGTTTTAAAAATGAGTTTTTATCTATTAATTGATATAATATGACAGCAAAGAATTAGGGAAATGGATATCTTATTTATTTTAAAGAATGATAGAGTAGTGAAGGAAAACAGAAAAAAATCCTTAATATCATACATAATCATAAGCCTACACTAAGAATATTATGAAAACGTCACTATTATTTATTAAAAATATTTTAGTGATGTATACTGAACTATCTTCTTTAAATCATCATACATAGGCTGGTATGTACAGAATTTTTATCTATATCACAGCTAATTTGCTTACTCACATTATCAAAGAACGAACCGAGTGTAAGTGGCTTATGTGTCATTATCTAAAATCAGCAGTCCTTTAAACTTTATATTATTGTCTTACAAAAAAATAAAAACCCAAACTTTTAGCTGGGCTAAAACTGTCTTAAAATCAATCTCCAAAAACAGCTTTCTTTATCCATCAAATAACTGAAACAATTGATAGTAATAGCTTCTCACAGTTCAAGGTTTTTAAGGCCATTAAGTGAATATAGATTTTATTTTAAATTTCTCTTCTTCATTATTTCCCAATAAAAGCATTAGGAGATCATTAGACACTTTAAATCAAGGTGGATTTCTTCTTTCTTTCTTAGAAATATAACTCTTGGAAGGCATACTTTTCCAGAATATTCCTGTTTCAACAACATAAAAATTTGTTCTTACCTACACCCACTATCTTCAATTATTTTCTTCAAAACATAAACACATTTAGCCATATCATCTTCATCTGCAATGGCCAGTTCTCCAGCAACTTTAACATTTTAAAGTTAAATCTATGAAACCAACTCAAATTTCAGTAATTTTTTTTCATTCTTCATTTCTTTTTCTTACATGACCTTAAATAAACAAGACTCTTTGTCTAAATGGCTACTTTGCTAAGAGAATTTTTTTAAAAATTTGCCATCTTAAATCCATACAGCTAAAAGATGCTGCATTTCTATGATTATACCACTTTTTGCCACTGTTTGAGACCACAAAAAGCTGGTGCAACTCTAACTTTTTCTTCTATATTCTTGTTCCGTAGATTCAGGAATTTTGATATTTCATCCTGTTTTGCATTTACTATGACTAAATTTATGGTGTTCAATTATATCAAAATTTTATTCAAATGACATAAAAACATATGCATGTGTGCTACCAATATTTCCACCTGAAATAGTCTTCCTTTTAAAAAATTTGATATGGATGCACACACATAGAAGAGCAAAGGAGTGTTTTAGGCTAAAAATATTCATAAAAAACTGTAGAAAATAGTGAAATCAGTCAACAAGTATTTATCAAGTGCTTATTATGTTCAGGGTGCTGTACTAAGGACTGGAATAAAAAATAAAGCACACATACTCAAAAACAAACAACCAAAGCTTTTAAAATTTAGTTACCCTCATTCAGTTCATATTTCTCATCTGTGGTAAAATCTTATCAGTTCAAACATCACATTTCCCTTGTATGTTCTTTCTTTTTTTCTTGATCAAACTTTTTTTTTTCCAGTTCCATGTAAAGATAGTTTTCAACATTCATTTACATAAGATTATGAATTCCAAATTTTTCTCCCACTCTCCTCTCCCTACCCCTTCCTGAAACTAGCAAGCAATACAATATAGGTTATGCATTACAATCATGGTAAACATATTTCCACATTAGTCATGTTGTAAGAGAAGAAGCAGAACAAAAGAAAAAGCACAAGAAAGGAGAAACAACAACAAAAAAGGAACAAGGAAAGTGAAAATAGGATGCTTCAATCTGCATTCAGACTCCATAGTTCTTTTTTCTGGATTTGAGTAGCATTTTCTCCCATGAGACTTTTGTCATTGCCTCAGGTCATTGTATTGCTGAGAAGAGCTAAGTCTATTGCAATTGATCATCACACAATGTTATTGATATTGTGTATAATCTTTTCTTGGTTCTGCTCATTTCACTCAACATCAATTCATGAGTTTTCCCAGGTTTTTCTGAAATCTGTTTACTTATCATTTCTTACAGCACAATAATATTCCATTTGATTCAAATGCCACAACTTGTTTAGTCTTTCCCAAATTGATGGGCATCCCCTGAATTTTCAAGAATAAAATTCTAAGAAATAGATTGGTGGATCAGTGGAATAGATTAAGCACACAAAATACAGAAGTAAGTGAATACAGCTATCTCCTGTTTGATAAACCCAAAGACTCAAGCCTCTGGGAAAAGAACCCACTATTTGACAAAACCTGATAGGAAAACTGGAAAACAGGATGACAGAAACTAAGCATAGAACAACATCTTACACTATATAACAAAATAAAGTAAAAATGGATACACAATCTAGACATAAAAGGTGATACCATAGGCAAATTAGAAAAAGAAGCAATTGTTTATTTGTCAGAACAATAGAGAGGGGAAGAATTTATGAACAAAGATGAGATAGAACACATTATGAAATGCAAAATTAATTATTTTGATTATATTAAATTTAAAAAGTTTTTGCACAAACATAACCTATGCAAACATGATTAGAAGGGAAGCAGAAAGTTTGGAAACAATCTTTACAGCCAGTGATTCTGATAAAGGCCTCATTTCTAATATATAGAGAAGTGAATCAAACACATAAGAATACAAGACATTCCCCAATTGAGAAATGGTCAAAGTATATGAACAGGCAATTTTCAGATGAAGAATTAAAAACTCTCTTTAGCTGTATGAAAAAAGAAATGTCAATAACTATTGATTAGAGAAATGCAAATTAAAACTACTCTGAGGTACCACCTCACACTTATCCAGTTGGTCAATAAGACAAAAAGGGAAAATGATAAATGTTGGAGGAGATGTGGGGAAAATGGAAAAAAAAATAATACATTGTTGGTGGAGTTGTGAACTGATCCAACCATTCTTGAGAGCAATTTGGAACCATGCCCCAAAGGCTATAAAACTGTGCATACCTTTGGACCCAGTAATACCATTATATAAGTATCTCAAAGAGATAATAAAAAACAAGGGAAAGGACTGAGATGTATAAAATATTTATAGCTGCTCTTTTTGTGGTGGCAAAGAATTTTTTTTCTTAATACTCACACAGCCACCACCTTGTTGTGTCCCCAAACTTCATATCTGGAATGTTTCAATAGCCTCTCTCTGGAGTCCTGGCCTCAAGCTTCTGAAAATCCCAATCCATCTTCCATTCAGTTGCTAAAAGGATCTTTCTAAAGTATGGGTCTGACCATGTCACCCACCCACCCCCATTAGCGAATAAATATTAATTCTAAAAGCAAATATAATATGCTCTGTTGGCATTTTAATTCACATACAACCTGGCCCGTGTCTACCTTTATAACTCTACATATACCCCATGACACAGGAATACTAGTCTTCTTTCTGCTCCTCACACATAATCATCCTTTGCTGTAGTCTGTGCATTTCTTCAGTCTTTCTTTCATATTTGAAATGATTTTATCCCTTCCCTTGCTTCTGGCTTCCCTGCATGCTTCAGATTTACCCTCCTTTCTATACCTTCTTGCTTGTATGTATATGTTCTTTACATGTTGTGCTTTCCCAGCCATCCCCCTATTAGAATCTAAGCTTTTTAAGGGGAAGGACCACATTTAAGTTTTTCTTTTGTTTTCCAAATAATTTCCAGTGTTTAGCACAGTACCAGGCACATAATGAGTACTTAACAAATACTTGTAGAGAGACATATTTATAGAAGGATATGCATAAGAGTTTTCCTGGATAAAAAGTTACTGAGGGATTAGGATCTATTGGGGAAGTATCCTCACTGATGACATCACATATCTAATTAGCAAATTACTGCCTACTTTCTCACAATGTTTTCTTATTTCAGTGGGTATAACTATTACTCTAAATCATACCTATTCCAAACAAAAATTCTATGAAAACTTTTTCAGTGTCCTACTGTCTTCCACTCTCTTATTCCTCATTGTTTGATGATGTTGGTGTTTTAGTACAGTTCCAGGGAGGCTGATTATTTCTTTCTAAATATCATATCTTAAATATAGGAAGCTGCCGCCAGATGGTACCTCAGAATTGGCTTATTTAGCACTTAGAATAGTACCTGGCACAGAAGAAGTCCTTAATAAAATGCTTGTCAATTTAATTTCACTATGGTATATACATATACATATGTATGTATCTGTGTATATATATATGTATATATATATACACACACATACACATGTTTGCTCTCTCTAGATATACACACAAATAACATTTACATACACATAAATATTTAAGTATGATATATGTATAGATGTGTACATTTGCATGTATGCACATATCATTTGATATATATCATATTATACTCATGATACATATACACATATATACATATGTGTGTTTTTAAAAGGTAGCTATGCAAGGAAGTATATATAATACATATATAATGAATGTACATACACATATAAATATACATGCACATACATTATATATATTTATATATATGTATGTGTATATATATATATATATATATATATATATATATATATAAAACATGAGAAACTTTCTACATATCATATGTACAATTTTTATGTGCTACTGTGAAGCACCAAATTGATTCCTCAGCATGTAGAAAGTTCTATGAAGGAAAAAAGTAATACAAGAGTTAAAAGAAATACAAATATATTTGTAGAGACCAGGATGTATTGTTAATAAATTCATCTGTTAGCAATCAGAACTTAATTAACTATTGTATTTTCTTTCCTCTTTAAAGGAAACCTTTAACTTCCTGTCACTTATGATGCTTCTGGGCCTTGAGCTTTTTTATAATTTTTCTAGGCTTCATATGTATACCTGTTCCATCTGGTTACTTTGGCATTTCAGAGTGATATCAAAAGTACTTAATTGCTTTTTATGAGTAGGAAGGTCTTAATTTGTTCCTTAGTATCTCCAATTAGCTCTGCATCTGCTCTTTCTATTTTTCAATCCTTTCCTTTTTTTTCCTTCTGTGAAGAAAATAGTGCTTTGGCCCCAACAGCCTTCTCTGCTGCATGCCATGTCAACTTCATTTCTTTTTCCTTATCCTTGAATCATATTCTCTTCATTGCTAGTAGAAAAGGGGAAAGAGACACAGTTTTTGCTACCATCACATGACAGCCCTGTGCCAGATTTCTTACAGTCAGAAAACTGTTTCCTTGGAAACTAAGTTTCAGTATTATTCAGTTCTTACAACTACCCCATGGCTCCTTGGTAAGGTCTACTTTACACTGAATACTGAAGTTACTCATGAGTCAGCCAGTTCAGTCCCAGTAAGTTGTGTATGGGTGTCCGTGTGTATGTTTGCATGTGGGTGGGTGTTTGTATTCTCCTCCTTCTCCAAATATGGTTTACTGTGACAACCCCCACCATCCCCTTTGAAATGTAAAACAAAACAAAACTAATTCCGATCTAAAAAAGATGGAGCTTTTATTTTAAAATTAATTTATTTTTTGTTGTTTTGCAGGGTAATGGGTGGGTTAAAGTGACTTGCCCAGAGTCACACAGCTAGTGTCAAGTGTCTGAGGTTGATTTGAAACTCAGGTACTCCTGAATCCCGGGCCGGTGCTTTTATCCACTGTGCCACCTAGCTGCCCAAGATGGAGCTTTTAAATAGTTCTACAGTGACTTTTCTCTGTTATAAACCTCATCATCCTTTTAGGATTTTTCCCCTCTGTTTTTCCAAGTAAATCTTAGTCATGATCCATTCCTTAATTTCAAATCAATCCCGTCTTTCCTTCCTTCCTTCCTTCCTTCCTTCCTTCCTTCCTTCCTTCCTTCCTTCCTTCCTTCCTTCCTTCCTTCCTTCCTTCCTTCCTTCCTTCCTTCCTTCCTTCCTTCCTTCCTTCCTTCCTTCCTTCCTTCCTTTCTTTCTTTTTCTCTATTTCTTGATATGTCTATAACATTTCTTCAACATAAAATGCAGTGATGGAATTGTGCCTCACTACTTTAAGTTTAGAGACTTAGAGATACTGATTAGATTCCTAAGTTGTCAGATTGAATTAATATATGAATATGAGTTATATTAGTTCACTGGACAAATCAAAGAAAAACAAACATCACTTACTAGTTTGGAAGTTGGATTTTCAATTTTGGTTGTCTGCTTGTTTTTGGTCCTAGCTGGTATTTTATGTACTCTATTTCTTAAGCTTTGTTCTACACATACCTTGTGCTCTTACATGATATTGAGATCACATTTTATCAATGTTTAAGGATCATTGACTCCTGGGTTGTTTGATCTATATTATAGGTTCCATATATTGATGCCTTTCTCTGGAATGAGATATCAAAGCATTCCTTCATGATATTGCCAAATTTCTTTCCTTTGATCTCTTGAGATTTTTCTACCCACAGAGCAAAAACAGAAATGAAAAATAATGAAAGACAAAAATGGATAAGCTGAATCAATTTCATCATGAAAGTTATGAGAAGATAAATATGTGGATCTCTACATGCTTTTTATTTTCAAATAATGTTAATCAATTATTGCAATTCCATGTGGCTGTAGATTTAGAAGAAGCATTAAATATGTGTACCTGAAATCCACATAATACTTTGATGAAACTGAAAGTTGAACAAACATTTTTTTCAACCTTTAAGAAGTATTATCTTAGATGGCCAGAGTTAATGTAATAATATAGTACAAATTAGTTTGGGTTTGAATAAATTCTGTACTCAGGTAGAAGCTATTTGATATTTTCTCAAAAACAAAAATTGCTTTTTTGTTTGAAGTTTTATATCCTTTATAACAACAATAAAAAAGAAATTGTAAGGTTTTAAGCTTAAAAAGTAAATAGGTCACCACAGGTAGGGGCACATGTTTCTATTCTCTCCTATTAGGATGCTGAGATCCATATATCTGAGCTATAGTAGGGCTAAAAATCAAATGTACCCAATAAATCTACTTCCAATGTGGTTAGTACTATGGAAGAGAGAAATGTTTGAGAATAACACCAGACTCCCTAAAGAGAGAAGGATGAGCTCAATTTGGAAAACAGAATATGTTAAAGCTCTCATGACTATCAGTGGTGGAGTAACTTGGGAGATGTTTATTTCTTTTTCCAGTATTGTCCAATTCTTCATGATCCCATTTGAGGATTTCTTGGCAAAGATACTGGAGTGGTTTGCCATTTCCTTTTCCAGTTCATTTTACAAAAATGAAAAAGGTTACATGACTCACTCAAGGTCACATGGCTAGTAAATGTCTGGGGATAAATTTGAATTCTGAAAGATGAGTCTTTTTGACTCCAAGCCTAGTGCTCCAGCCACTGTACCACCTATCTGCCTGTCTTAAAAGGTGTGTGTGGGTAGGGGGGGGCACAGTATACCTTTTATCTATATCATGCTAATTTTGTTATATATAATTTACAGAAATAATTTTATATTGCTTAAAATATTTTTCAGCCATATCAAAACCCATTTTTAAATGATTATCTCAAATACAATAATTGAAGAAAATACTTGTAAAATAATTAGGAGCAAACTATCTCCATTTCAGATATTTAATCATGGGTTTGGAAGCAATCATGGCCTCAGACACTTGATACTTACTAGCTGTGTGACCCTGGGCAAGTCACTTAACTCTCATTGCCGTACAAATTAAAAGTAAATGTTCAAGACATTAATAGATATTGAGGATTTAAACAAAGGTAAATAAGACATAGACCATGACCTCAAGAAGCTCTTTTATTTACTCTTTTGTGGCAGAGAACATATAATAAATATGCCAGGAAGATGATATAATATGAAAGAGGAAAGAATTACAATTCATATTTTCTAGGAAAGTAGGAGGGAAAGAATATTTTCTGGGTAAGAGAGGAAAGTAATGATCAAGGATTGGTTTATGTATGAAATCGTACCTGTATTGAGAACATAAGGCAGAGAAATACTTCATCAATAGAGACGGGAGATGACAAGAAGAGGTGACGGGAAAAAATAGTTATCCAATTTAGCTGACATAAAGAATGAATAACAGATTAAAATTAATCCTGGAAAGATAAGGAGCCTTATGGTAGAATGCCATTCATGCCTCAATGAAGTTTTGCCATTTTTTTTCATTGGAGTAACAGGGATTTGAAAGTTTTTGAACAGAGAATTAATATGGCCAGAGCACTGTGGAAAGATGATTTTCTCTGTGATATAGGTAACAAAATTTCCATATATGCAGATGTATATGGTGGCAGAAGACAGATTCCTGTGGAATATATTGTGAATGTATAATTGGCAGGACTTGGAAGCCTAATAGTTATGTACATGAAGGGCATATGAGGAAGAACCAAAGATTTTCCAAGACCAAGGTTTTGTTATGAGGGAAAAGATGAGATCATTCAAAGAAAAAGTACATTTGGAAGAGGGACCAGTTTAGAACAGGAGAATGTGAGTTCGTTTTAAAGCATTTTGGGTTTGAGGTATGCAGGATATATGGAAAAAAGGAGATCTGGAAGTCATATGCATAGATGTAATTGAATGAAACATATAGTATAACAAAGGAAAATAACAAAATCCTCATAATAAAAATTGTCTTACAGAAAAGGGAAAAAATAAATCTAAGATATGAGCTAGAAAAGAAGGGTTCTAGCATGTAGAATACAGATGATGTGTAAAATTAAAATAAGAAGACCAAAATAAATAGATAAATAACATCCATAAGACACTTTAATGCAGATAAACAATTTCACTTGGATCAGTACATGAAAATGTGGCATATAAAATCATAAAATTTCAAAAAGACAGTGGTAACACTCAATGGCTTTTATTAATTCCTGGAATATCTAAAGAATAAAGAGAGTAGAACTGTCTTAATGAGAAAATAAAATAGCATGTGGCATAAAAAAACCTAAATTTTAAAGTGAATCTATTAGCAAAAGATTTCTTGAACTCTAAACATGGGGGTAATATAACTGGAGAATAGAACTGAAGAAGAAATTCTGAAAGCTATTTTTATTCCCCCAGGAAAAAAAGAAAAAGATCAAAATAATATGGATGTGAAATTACAAGAAATTATGTAAGAAAACCTGGAAAATGGGAGAGGTAAAATGATAGAAGATTATGGCCAGAGAGGAAAATTTCAGAGCCAAATAAGTTAACAAAAAATAGTCCTAGTTATTCTTTCTATTTTTCTTCCACATACTCATACACTAATATTAATAATCCATTTTTAGTTATAATTTGATTAGTAATTTTGGAATTTTAATTTTCTTATTAGTTATACAATATTTTTTTCTTAAACAATTGGGGTTAAGTGACTTGCCCAGGGTCACACAGCTAGTAAGTGTCAAGTGGCTGAAACCGGATTTGAACTCAGATCCTCCTGACTCTAGGGCCGGTGCTCTATCCACTGCACTACCTAGCTGGCCCAGTTATACAATATTTATTCCCATATGAATCTATAATTTAGAATAAATTCATTGTAATAAATGAATTATTTCAAAGGAACAAGTATGTTGCATCTACAAAAGAAGTTGGACTCTGATTTCAACTATTTCTGATAAATAAAAGTATTCATTTGATTGGTAGATGTTAATCTGGAAGTGGTTTGCCATTTCTTTCTTTTTTTTTTTTTTTTTGGTGAGGCAATTGGGGTTAAGTGACTTGCCTAGGGTGACACACCTAGTAAGTGTTAAGGGTCGGAGGCTGGATTTGAACTCAGGTCCTCCTGACTCCAGGGCTGGTGCTCTATCCACTGTGCCACCTACCTGCCCCTGTGGTTTGCCATTTCATTCAACTTATTTCACAGTTGAAGAAACTGAGACCAACAGGGTTAAGTGACTAGTGCATGTTTACACATTTAGTAAGGGTCTAAGGCCAGATTTATACTCGGGTCTCCTTAACTCCAAGCCAAGTGAGCTATTCTAATTTTTTTCTTTTTTTTTGACTATGTAACAGAGGCCATTCTTTGCCTAATTTCTTACCTAGCCTTAATCACTGAATGGACATTGCCTCAGACAAACTGAGACCTGGGAAAGACCCTAGCCTAAATAAAGACAAGGATTCCCACTGCTTCTATAGATGGTCATTTCCAGTCATCCTAATCTAGATTTTGCCAGTTGTCCCAGATGGTTCTGGAGTTTAGAGTGAGACTGGTGACTTTGCACAGTCCTGCCTCAGTTACATCTAATTCACTACAAGTTATGGCATCACCCCTCACTGTCATAGTCTACTTCAACAAAGAAGAATGAACAATAACAAATGTTAGTCAGAGTCTTTCACACCCTCATGCTATCTGATACTGCCAGGTAGATGAGGAGGAGAGATTTAGGATAGAAATAAGAAGAATGATTAGTTAACTTTTGTTTCAACCTCTAATTATCAAAGGTACTTCTAGGTAATTTGTATATATTCTTATCTGGTATATTTATAATGAAGCAAAATTGAGAAGATGCCTTACTCCCAATTGCAAAGGTTGGTCCCCATTGACAGAGATTGGTACAGGGAAAAGGAATGGGTTGCACATAGCCAGTATATACCACAAGTCTGGGATGAATAGTTTCAAGTTGGACTTTACATATACCAAGTATTATACCTGTAGTATGAGAAAAGGCTTAAAAGAAGAATGCCTATATCACATATAAATCTGTTTTAAAATAAAATTTCATAATTAGTTATTTATCCTTACTTAAATACAATTATGATCCATAGAGCAAAATTATATGTAAAGAATTCATTTATATTATTTTGAGTTTAAAAGATGTGGACACAAATGCAATTGTATATAGTTAGACACCAACTAAAATACAAGTTAATAAGACTATTGGTTTGTGTGTGTGTGTGTGTGTTTTATTGCATGCCAACAATCTATTGATTTTTGATACATTTTGTGCATCAAATATAAGTTAAGCAATTTTTTCAGTTACTAAATACTCCCAATTATCACATAACACTCATTATACTACCACCAACTGATATTCTAAAATTAAATTATTTTCCTCTCAAATTTATCCATATTGTCTATAGCTCAGCTGTCTATAATTCCTAACTGTGCTTAATTTGCTCAGCTATTCATATTATTTTCTTCTGAATTAATCAGAGACATGACTGGGTGTGGCTGAAATTTTAGTTACTTTAATGCCTAGTTAACACATTTTTTTGAGGGGAGGGGGGGCAGGGCAATGAGGGTTAAGTGACTTGCTCAGGGTCACACAGCTATTCAAGTGGCTGAGGCAGGATTTGAACTCAGGTCCTCCTGAATACAGGACAAGTGCTTTTATCTACTGTGCCACCTAGCTGTCCCCTAGTTAACACATTCGAAACTCATAACAAGTGAAAAAATCCTTTCACTATATAAACCGGTTTGGTGGTAGTTTTTTCATATACTTACCTCTCTTATGTAAATAAGAAAATAGGCCAAAGAGGATTGAAGTGATTTGCCCACGTTCTCACAGGAAGAATGAAGTTTAACTACAATTTTAAACCACCTGCTCTGCCTCTAAATCTAATGAACTGTGTACCATAAAATCAACATTTCAGTCTCCCTTGAGATAGGTTACTAAGATATTTGTGGATTCAAAAGTCACAATACATACTTTAGTTTTATTCCCAATTTTGTTTAGTCATTTTTCAGTCATTCTACATCTTCATGAGGTCATTTAAGGTTTTCTTGACACAGAAACTGAAGTGGTTTGCCATTTTCTTCACTTTATAATTATTTCACAAATGAGGAAAACTGAGGCAAACAGATTTGAATGACTGGTCTAGGATCAAAAAGCTAGTAAGTGTTTGAGGCCAGGTTTGAATTCAGGAAGATGGAACTTCTTGACTTCAGGACTGGAATTCTATCAACTGTGCCACTTAGCTGTCCTTATCATATGAATATATTTATTTAAAATGTAGGAAAGAATATCTCTAAACTTCTAAACCCTGATAACTAATATTTACTTTTTTGATTCATGTATAGGGGATATCATGTGACCAAATAAAGCAGAAAACATTGCTTAGTATTATGATGATGTAGGCAAATTAAACAGACTTTCAAAACATAAGAAATTCTTACATTATTTTTACTAATTGACGAAATGTTCTTCAGACAAGATAAGTACATGGGGAGAATGAGCATTGGGTTAAATTCAATCCCATAGGCATCTGCTAATAAGAATATTACAAAACAATAGTTTGTTATAAGTGATGTGTGCATCATATATTAATGACTATGGAGAAAGGAGATCAGATGAGGAGATGGTAGAAAAAATGCAAATCTTTTATGGAGTTATGATATTCTATTGATGGGGAATTAAAACATCTAGCCTTCTTCCCGCGCTCATGTGCTTCCAATGGCTGATCATTCTTGGCTTCCTTAATGATAATTTCCTCCTTAAGAGGATAGGATAAATAAATGTGGGGACCAGAACATGATCTCAAATGGAAGAACTGGTTGTTGAAGTGGAAATGATGAGAACCTGAAGGAGAGATTGATTCATTTTAGAGTTTGGAATGTTGAAAGGAAGGAAAGCTGGGCCTAGTTTGACATATTTAGAGAAAGTGAATTTCAAGGACAAAAGGGAAAATGAAAGGCATGGTCACATGACTTAAAATTTAACTCTCAAAAACACAGAGAAAACATTATGATAAGGATGAAAAGGGGAAGATATCTAAATGGAAAGGAGTACATTATCTAAAGAGAATGAAGTAGATGTGAAGGAAACTCATCAATCATTTCTTTCTTTTTTTTTTTTAAAGAAACTAAAAGGTAGTAGAAAAGCAAGAATGTGACTGACAGTACTTTACACTAATATCTGGGCAATGAGAAAACACTTGGATATACTTGTAAAATATGTGCTGTATAACCTATATCTGACTGCTTACAGCCTTGAGTAGGGGGGAGGTAGAGGGGATAAAATTTGGCACACAAATCTTCAAATAAAAATGTTTATTATTTTAAAAAAGAGAGAAATATATTCTTTGGTGGATAGAGTGCTGTGCTTGGAGTCAGGAAGGACTCATCTTCCTTAATTCAAATCTGGCCTCAGACACTTACTAGCTGTATGACCTGGGTATGTCACTTAACCCTGTTTTCCCTTCGTTCCTTAACTATAAAAGGAGCTGGAGAAGGAAATGTCAAGTCACTCCAGTATCTATTCCAAGAAAACTTCAATGGGGTCTCAAAGATTCAGACATGACCGAAATGGCTGAACAAAAAAGATAAGGTTGTGATGTTTAAAATCTAATGTAGGTTCTAACCTGCCCCCCCCACCCCAGTTTTTTTTTTTGGGGGGGTGGGAAACTGGCTAAGATTTACTGATAAATTCAGCATTAGTTTAGGCTTTTCAGGATTTACTAAGAGTAAAGACAACACATGGGATCCTGTAACAGCAGAAAACTCTATCTAATTTTTTATCTATTTTCCTCTCTTTTTCTCTGTCTGGCCTTTTCTCTGTCTCCCACCAAGCCAAGTCCCAAATGACATGAGGGACCATCCTTTCCTAGAAGCCCATTGTGAAGTTCTGCACCCAAGCTAATGGCCAAATGAAAAATAGACTGATACTCAGCAGCTTCTCCTAGAAGCTCTCTGTGAAATGGGAAACAGGGTTGTCCACACACAGAGCTCAAGCTAATGGCTGTTAGCTTTGATTGACAGACTACAGGTGGTTCTATAAATGGAACTTACAGACTCCAAGTAACATGGAAGATGCTAAGTCACATGCTTTCTCCTCAGGGCAGAGCTCTGATTCTCACAAGGTAAAATTATTATTACTTTAGATGACATGGAGATTTGCTTAGAAAATCATAGATAATCAGAAAGATACTTTTTGAAACAATCAATTACTTCAGTAAAGACACAGGATACAAAATAAATCCAGAAAAATCACCAGCATTTGTTATATAACAACAAAATCCAAATGGTAGTTATAGAAAGGAAAATATATTCAAAATAAATACAATATTGACCAAAATAGTAACAATCAACTAAAACGTTTTTCAAATTACAAAGTTCTCATTAACTTGCATGAATTGTTGATGAGTGAGAAGAGCAGAACAGAACATTGTACACAGTATCATCAACATTATGTGTTGATCAACTGTGATAGACTAGATTCTCCCACCAATACAAGAAAGTTCTGAGGACTCATGATGGAAAAGGCTCTCCAAATCCAGGAAAAAAAAAAAAAAAGAACTGTGGAATATGAATGCTTATTGAACCATAAAATTTCTTTTGTTTTTGGTGTTGTTGTTTATCTTTTATGAGGTTGTTCATTTTTTGCTTCTTCTCTTATAACATGACTAATGAAGAAATATGTTTAATGTTATTATATGTGTATATATATATATAACCTATATCAGATTACCTGCTGTCTTGGGGAGGGGACAGAGGGAGAAAAATTTGAAATTGGAAATCTTATAAAATATAAATCTTATAAAACCTAATGTTGAAAACTATCTCTACATGTAACTGGAAAATAATAAAATACTTTTATTAAAAAAAAAATTCTCCTTAAAATTATAGAATAACTTCGATAGTTGGGGGACTGACGGTTCAGTGCTCAAAGCTTGGCAATACCAAAATACTAAAAATATAAAAACCACCAAAGATAATTTTTGTTTCTAATACTATAACAATCAAAACTGTTAATAATTATATTTTGTAGAACTAGATAGAATAATAGGAAAATAGATTAAGGACAATAAAATTTCTAGACTACCAAAGAAATTATAATTTAAAAGGTAGGAAAAAAAGGACATTAGAATTCCAGACTTGAAATATATTATAAAACAGCAGGCATTAAGTTATTTGGTATTGATTAAAGAATATTGAAGTAAATAAGTGAAACTAATATAGACCATTGAGAAAAAGAAACAGTAGAACTCAACAACACAGCATTGATTAAATCCAAAAAACATATATTAGTTAGGAAGAAATTTCACATTGATAAAAACTACTTGCAAAACTAGAAAGTACTCTAATAGAAAATTACCTTGACAAACATGATTCCATATTAAAGAATAATTTCAAAATGGACATATGTTTGTGTATATAGCATTTTAGATCATGCTGTTAAAATTATAATACATGCAGATCATATGTCTTTCCACAATTATGGCAAGAAATATTTTCTTAGCTAAACAAAACTAGAGACAATTATAAAAAACTAATGGATACAAACAAAAATTGATGTATCTAGATAAGAAGAGTAGTGGTTCAATTAAAAGAATTGTACATGGTTTATGCATATAAGTAATTTATGTATGTTTACTTATATGAAATAACTCTACAAATCAATAATTAGAGATAATAAGAGAAAAGCAAATTAAAAAGGCCTTGAAGTTTCATACCACAATGAGCAATTTTTCAAAGGTTATAATAGATGAAAATTTTTATTATTGTAGGGCTTTGGGAAGAAAAGTCACTAGAGCATTATTTGTAAAGGTGTGACTCTATAGCTATTATTTAAAATAATTTGGAATCATATAAATACAGTAATGTCTAGGTCCTTTGTTCCAGAGATTTTACTACTAGGCTTATTCTCCAAGGAAACCATTGATAAAAGATAGCTACTTATGTATCAGATAAAGCAGCACATATTGTGGCATTAAAAAAAAAACTGGAAAAGAAGTAGGCAACCATTTATCTATCTATCTATCTATCTATCTATCTATATCTATCTATCTATCTATCTATCTATCTATCTATCTATCTATCTATCTATTTATTTGTTGGCAGGGCAATTGGGGTTAAGTGACTTGTCCAGGGTCCACAGAGCTAGTTAAGTGGATAAGTGTCTGAGGTCGCATTTGAACTCAGGTTCTTTTGGATCCAGGGCCAGTGTTCTATCCACTTCGCCACCTAGCTGCCAGAAGTGGGTATTCATTTAATGGGCAAATGGATAAAGAAATTTTTGTGAATAAGTATGATAGAATTTTACTATACTATACTATTAGAAATATGTATATGATATATTATAGAAAAGCAAGGAAACATTAACATTTTATATTGCAAAATGAAGGTAGCAGAGTTAAAAAAAATAATGTATGCAATGTCTACAAGAATGTAAATGGATAATATAAGTATGCAAAAGTGAATGATGGAAATTTACAAACAGATGCTTAACTAAAAGATGAGAAATGAGAATCCACTACCAATTCACTGCTTTGCAGGTTAGGATACCCATGGGTGTGGGCTCATGGGCATATATTTCATATATTCAGACTTATTGATTTAATGACAGGTTTGTTGATTTCATCATCATCATCCTCATCTTCTTCTTCTCCTCCTCCTCCTTCTCACTCTTCCACTTAAAGTATATTATATGTTATATGGGATAGCTCCCTGTAGGGGAGAAAAGGAAAAAATAATTTAAGAAATTCTGGTAATATAAAATATATAATTAAATTTATTTTATAAAGGCAAAATTATCACGAATGCTAACTCTCGATATGCACAGGTAATCACATTCCAACTCATCTTCTCCAAAATATTGTCCTCTCTTTCATATTCATTTTCTCACTATCTTCAGTCTCTATCTCCTGGCTACTTCCCTATACTCTAAAATATACCTATGTCTCCAACTTCAAAATATTCTCTCAGGAGATAGCTATCTAACATACCTATCATTCCATATGTCTCTTCCATTTTGTGGCTAAACTCTTGGACAATGCCATCTGCAATAGGTATTTTCAATTCCTTTCCTCCCACACTCTTCATAATTCTCCACACTGTGTCCTCTGACTTTATCATTAATACCAAACCTTTTTCTCTCCAAAGTCACTAGTGATTTTAGAATTACCAAACTAATCATCCTTCTTTATCTGTTTTTAGTCCTTGACACTATACATAACCTCTTCTCCTTAATATTTATTTCTTTGTAGGTTTTCAGGGCCCTACTCTCTCTTGGTTCCCCCTCCTATTATCTGAGTGAATTTTCCCATTCTACATTGCTGGATATTCATCCAAGTTATGTCTCCTAAAAGTTTGTGACTCCCAATGTTATGTCCTGTATTCTTTTCCCTTCTCCCTCCCATCAGCATTAATAAGTTCCATAATAATTTCTATGCTGATGATTTTCAAATCTACTTTTCTGCTCACTGCTTTGTTGACTTCCAGATAGCTGCTTAATGGACATTTTAAATTGGATGTCCTGTAGAGACCTCACATCCAGAATTTCCAAAACCTAACTCACTAACTTCCCCAGACACCCCCCCACCCCCGACAAACAACAACAACAACAACAACAACAACAACACAACAACACAACAACACCCTTTCTTTCCCTTACTACTATTGAAGGTGCCATAATTTCCAGTTACCCAGTCTTGAAACTTAGGGGTTGTTCTTGATTCCTCACTTTTTCACTTCCCCCATATCCAATATATTGCCAAAACTTGTTGATTTTACTCTTGTCACATCTTTTGCATATGTCTCCTTTTTGTTTCTAACATTGCTACCACTCTTGTAATATTTCCACTTATTCATCACTTTATTATTATAATTACCTAGTAGTTAGGCTCCCTACTACAAGTCAATTTTTTTCCTAATCCAGTCTATTTTCCACTTAGCTATCAAAGTGATGTTCCTAAAATGAAGTTACATTACCTGCTCCCCCCATTCAATAATCTCCACTTGGCTCCTGATCACATGTAATATTAAATATAAAATTCTCAGTTTGGTGTTCATAGATATTTTTAACTGCTTCTCTAATAGTCTTCATATACCTTCCACAACCCCTCAAAATGTATACCAGGTAAGTAAGAAGTTTCTTGATTCCAGAGAACTGATGGTAAAACATATTCATTTACTGACAGAGAGGTGATAGTGTATTAAAAATGAAATAAAATATTTTTTTAAAATGTAGCTTCTGAATGTATTTGCCATCCTTGCCCCTTCATATTTTTACAAGGTGTTTACATTTCTTTTCTATTTTTTCCAATAAGCTGAGAGGTGAGAGCAAGAAAAATATAATTCTATTAATTTTTAAAACAATTTAAACATTTCTAAAAATACAGAAATGGGGAGGTACTCCAGATGTGAAATGTTGCATAGCCTTTCAGATGAAATCACTACATTATATTTTTACTTAAGTTATTATTTTACTTTGTTAAAAAGACTGTTCATGTAATGGTGATGATCTGTTTAAAATTTGAAACGTTAAAACTCTTAAAGAATACCCCTATGAACTATTAAATGGAAGAAACTTAGGCCCCCCAAAAGGGGCATCTGGAATGAACTAGAGTCCAATCACAGTTTACAAAGATTATAAATGTATTTTACTTCCTGAGAATAAGCTTGCAAGATGGAATAATGTCTGTTCTGACATGTTCAAGGCCAATTGGAAAGACTGAGATATCTATATGTTTCAAACAAAATAAGCAAGGAATTTGGGGAGAAAGACTGGGATGTCAGTCCCTCTTCCCAAAGAAGGGGAGATTTAGGAGAGGAAGTAAGGAATTCCAGGTCTCAGATGTGGCCCTCTTATACACAAAACAACCTGACAGTTCAAGGTGTGAGCACAAACAATAAGATAAGGAGATGTAAAATAGGCTCTTCCTTGAGCCCCATAACCAACAATTAGGAGGATCTCTGAAATAAGCATATCTCTTGAAGGTCTATAAATAATCAAATGGCTCAGGGTCTACATCACAGCTGTATGAGCTTAATTTGCTTCAGAGTTGTGGATTTTCTGCATGTCCAACTAGGTTTACTCTCAGTCACCTCAAAGGATTATTGGTATGGCAAGCCAAGTCCTCATACAGTTCTTTTGGTTACCTGGATAATTGGTTGTGAGGGGTGGGGTGGTGACCAAGCAAATCAAGGTATCCATTTTCGCAACACGAAATATATCAAAGTATCTTTAAAAAAATGAAGTGGCCAGTTAAAATGTTCCCAACCTTAGCAAACCACAGGGTATGGTACAGTCAGGATAGTGAAGGATGGAATCAGGAAAGATTTTTAAAACAAAAATGGGTCTTATTTAAACACCAGATTGAAAACTAGGTGTTGTAATTGCTTAGTTAATTGGCTGTATTTTATTTCAAAGAGGACCAAAATGACAGAATCAATTTACAGTGTGTCCAACTGTGGCTGAGAAGACCAGTATGAGCTGAAATGCTTCTACCACAGGTAAAGCACAAATATTCCTTGTGAATATTTGGGAAGGATTCTTTAAATTTGCACATCTCATGGTTCAAGTTACTTCAATTCTGCTTGATTATAAAGCACAACATGTTTTCTGATGAGAGCACTTCATTCTGGTAGTCTGTGCCAGTGTCTCCCAGTCTCACAATTGAGTCCAAAGCCCTTCAGAGAGACATTCGAGATATCCTTATATCAATTTTTCTTGCCTTGTTTGAGTTCTCCATAAATAGTTTTTTAGGCAAATGTATGTTTGGCATTTAAACAATGTGGCTAGTCTATTACAGTTGTGTTCTCTGCAGTAGAGTTTGAATGCTTAGCAGTTTAATTTGAGAAAGGATGTCACTGTCTGATATCTTATCCTGCCAGGTGATCTTCAAAATCTTGCTAAGACAACTCAAACGGAAGCGATTCACTTTTCCTGGCATGCATTGTATATTGTCTAGGTTTCCCAAGCATATACGAATGAGATCAGCACAATCTCTCTGTAGACCTTCAATAAGGTAGTCTCATTTTAGTGAGGTTGATCCTATAATTATTAGCCCTATATTACAGATTGAAAATAAATCTAAAAGAGATTGAATAAATTTATGTGCATGTCTACCCAGAGGTAAGCTAAGGACAAGAACTCTTTTATTTTTGTCATTTTATCTCCAGTGCCCAGGGATGCCCAGTGTTACAGTACATAAATGTCGGTACTTAATAGATGCTAGTTGATTAGTGATTTGTCCTTAAACACATAGATAGTGAAATGCATAGTAGCATTTCTACTAAGCTCTCCCAATATAATCCTCTAGACAACTTTAAAAAAGCATGTCAAACTGAATCTGAATTCAAAACCCTGGCAGCTATAACTCAAACCTGAGAGGAGAGTAAGTGACCTGTTACACTTGGTCTATTTTCCTAGTATTCTGAAGATATCCTGAACTTGATGACTGGAGGTTCTTGGTGTTTCAACAGCTTCAGACTTCAACGACCTCACTCCTCCCTGACTTGGTGAGGGTGGGGGTTATGAAGAGAGGGCACCGTTATTCAGAAGTATATGTGTGGCCCAATGCTTCCAACCATTAAAAGGCAGCCCTGGGAATAAGGCAAGGATTCTGATTCTGCCACCTCCACCTCCAACTTTTAAACAGACAAACACTGAAACAAGCAGGCAAGCACCAATCCAAACCAGGCAAGCAGGCACCATCCAAACTGAGTAGGAATAGAACAGCAGGGCTGATGTACCCTATTACAGGACATCTGAAAAGGATTCTACTAAAACAGGGAGTTGTATGAATGATCAGAGTGGTCCAGTCCTTGAGAAACCTAAAGGAGGAATCGTGACCTAGGTTCTGCAGTAAATGCCCTGAAACCTAAGGAAGGTCTCTTCTAAGGAGTCACAAAACTCAGACCTGTTGGAACAACAGACATTTCAGAGAACCTAACTTGCAAAACGTTTTACAGTCTCTGGTTCCTGAGCCGACTGCCTTGAGGTCCCCAATGTCCACAGGCAATAGCTGCTCTCTCCAAGATGATCAAACAGTTTCTTGGCAACCGCCCACCCAGCTGCCACCAGTTAAGAGACCCTCTTTACCGATTTATCCTGGGCCCAATCCACCAGCAGTAAGGGCATGAAAAATAGTTCTGCTCTGCCCTTCATCTCCCGCCACCCCCTTGGGCAGTGTGCTAATGCACCCTCTGAACCTTTGCCTATGCACAGCAACAAGGCCCCAGCGTACAACCGAGAAGCCTTTGCCACCAAGCCCTGGAATGAGGACTCCCCCTGGACAAGATGGGATTCTTCCTCCTCCTCAAATTAAGCCACCTGCTTCCCCTGTGAACATTTGGATAGGACCAAATGGCCATAACCAGTCTTGGGCTCTCTCCACCACCTTACTCATCAGTCTCCTAGTGTGCCTAATGGACCCAACTAATGATTCAGCCCCTGAACTGCCACAGAGACACAATTCTTTACATAATAAGAAACTAGGCCTCTTGGAGGCCTGACACCTCCTCGACCTACCTCATTCTCACCTTCTTTACAGAACAGTAGACCTGCCTGAGAACCGCCCAGTGGAGAACAACTCCTCCACCTCCACCACCCTTAATTGGAAATGGTGCCTAGGATGCTTGCACCTCTGCTTCTGCCTCTACTATACGAATGCAGGGCTCTACAGAACCCCTGAGCAGAGGAAAACCCCACCTCCACCTTCAAGGACTTCAGCTGGGGCCCCTCCACCCACTCCAGCACCCCCCTTAGGAATGGCCACAGAGATTCCATTGAGACTGTCTAATCTTTCCTGGATGAATTTGAGTCCAGGTATTCCTAACACTCAATAGAAGACTGCCCTGCTGCAGAAAAATGTAAACACTTTCAGAGAATTAACCCCATCAAAACAAATTGAGCCACCTGTGTGGCTCCACCTCTACTACCTGTCCTTAGATAAAGATCAGGTGGGTCTTATCGCTTAGAGAAAGGATAGACATCCTCCAATTCTCAAATGTTCCTTACTGCTTCCCAAAACCTCCATGAGAACTCACATTATCTTCTTCCAGTGAAACCTTCCCAGGTCATCTTCGTACGTGCATCTCTTCACTACACTTGAATGGATTTTCTTATTTTCTGCAGTAAATTCCCCATTCATCCACTTCTTTTTCTCTAGTGAACCCTGCTAGCTATGTGAAGAAATAGCTTCTGTCTCCTGTTCTCTCTTTGAAGAGAGGTGCCTTGTGATGTTTGCCTTATTCAGATGGATGAGGACAGTATCCTTCTTGTTTCCACAGCAAATATTTCTCCTTCCTCTCACCCCCACCAAGTGAAATGAACATATATGAAGCTTGGCATGGTCATAAGCACCTTTGTTCTTTGGGGAGAGTGATATCTTTACTAAATTGGGGGGGGAGTATATAGAAATGTTATCTGCCTCAAAGGTTACAGTTGCAGAGTAGGACACAAAAGGGGTCAGTTTTCCTTCTCAGGGTGTCTTTTCCTTTCATTTTTTCACACAGGGTTAAAGTTCTAGACTACATTTTGGTTTAAATACTACATATTAATCATTTAAGCTTTAAAGTATATACTATAATGGGAGAATGGGCTTATGCTAAGGGCTTCTCAGCTCTAGTCAATTCTTGCATAGCAAAGGGACCAAAAGAGAATTGAGTCCTCAGGACCCCCCTTCCCCATTTACCCAAGTTCCTGGGTGGCTAAGTAGGCTTAATTGAAGAATCTTTCTAATTCCTTGGATTACATGCTAAGGAACTACCACCAGTGCAGGTCCCTATGGAGAAAAATGGAACTGAATTGTATATGTGTATATTAGCAAAACCTAATTTTTATAGCTCAGACTAAATCCACCGCTGGTTTACTTTCATTATATTTCCATGTATTGTTGGTTTGGTGAGGTCAGTTGTAGGAAACCTTTTCTAACTATTCTTATTTTAAAGCTCAATAGAAGTTATCCTCAGAGATGCCCTCAGCACCTGGGATTGGGAGGATTTAAGAAGGCTTTCCTGGTAAAGAGCCCTAGACCATGGAAAGAAAAGAGGAAAGATTGATATTTAATCATACTGACCATTTACTTAGTACTGACTGTGAAATCTTCATATCATTGTTGAAATGGAAAATTGGCAACTTAACAAATGTTCCACGATGGTATTTTTCTTTAAACTATTCATAGAACAGAAGGAAAAAAATATTTATCACAAAAGCCAAACCTTCCTTTTTTTGTGTGTGGTTGGCATCTTTCTTCCCATTACATGTTCCTTTGGATTTTGAACTGTTAAATATTGACATCCATTATACTTTCACTGTCTCACTTCCTGAAAATGGTTGGCTAAGTTCAAGTCAAATGGGTTTTTCTTCTTCAGAGTGTGTTGATGATCTATTATGTATTTGAAGTTTGCCTTATAAACTACTCTGTCCAACTGGTGATACAAGATTTATTATCATGACACAACCAGAATAGTAATTCATTCATTCAACAAATGTATAAGAACCTGCTCTTGAGTAATGGGTATGTGACTCATATTTACTGATCTATTTTATATGTTTAAAAAGAAGGTGCGCTAGCTGCAAGGGCACTAAAATTCTCACCTTTCAACTGTTCTTTTGCCTGCTTTTGGGAACTGTGTTTCCTTTGTTGAAAATTGGGTGGGCCTCATGCTGAGTCTACTCCCAGTCAAAGAACCATTATGTCTTCTCTCTGAAGGAAAAGATATGGCCATTTCTACTCATCAGAAAGCTGAGTTAAAAGCCCCTTGATTGTTGTTTTTTTCCCTTAAAGGGAAGAAAAAAATTTACTATTGTTTTCTATTGCTCTGGCCTGCAAAGCATATGGATAGACTCATGCCCAAATAAGAGTAATGTCCCTCGACTTCTGTCAATCTACCCAGGACAAAACACGTTGATGCTGTGTGAGGTTTTTTGTATTGTGGGATTGGAATGCTGCTCAAGCGTCAAACCCTTGCTTTTCCTGAAACCAGGGCTCTTGAGTCATTGAAGTGGCTATAGGGTTGCCTAGTAAAACATCCCAGCTCTCTTTATTTGGGAAGGTGCAGAGAGGGTCCTGCCTTGGTCTCTCAGAGTAAAGCCCAAATGAACCTCTAGGCAGAGGTGAGAAGAAAATGTGTAAATAGACTTAAGCATTGCTACAGGGAACTCAGCTGGGTATATTATAATTATCATGACCACTTGAAATAACTCATAGACTAGATGAATTTTGGACATGGGGGGAGAAATGTGTCCCCAGAGTTCTCTTATCCTGTGGGGCCTAAGGAGAGGTAAGTAGAGGTCATCTAAGGCTCTATTTTTGTTTGTTTGTTTGTTTGTTTTTAATATCCCTACGCTGAATTGTCTGTCTAGGAAACCAATTCTGGGATCAATGACAAACCAAATATCTCACATTCCAGTCTTTGTCTTTCTTTCCCATGTACATCCAGTCCCTAGTTCTAAGGTCAAGATGGCTCTCTGCCAATCATTCCCTACTGCACTATTGCCTTTGAAATTATTTGCTTAAAAAAACAACAACAATAAAAGCAAGAACCTGCAAAAATGAAAGCAAAAAAATGGAAAATGGTTTTATTAGAAGGAAGTGTTTGCATCCATTCAATTCACCTTCCTTGTGCCTTTATCCCACCATTATGCATCTGAGCTCTGTATTCCTCTTGGACTGAAACGATTTAAATGTACCTTCTCTACTGCTGTTTCCTTCCTCCTCTGCACATTTTGTAGACCTTGTGGGCTTCTTTTCTAATCTTTGTGAATCTCATTCCACCAGTTGCAGAGGACCATCTTCCCTTTTTCCCTACCCCTCTCCCCCGGAGTGACAGGAATATATGTTACAGTAATAAAAACTGTATAAATACATACAGAATGATGAGAGAGGGTATGTGCACATGTATGCTTGAGTGTGGTGTGTGGGGTGGGGTGTCGGTGTGTTTGGTCAGCATGTAGATTACTTTTTTATCTACATGAATAATTTGTAGTGAATAATGTGGATATGTTATGGACATTATATTTTAATCCATGATTCTCCATCCCTAGTTCTGTTGATTCCCCACTCCCACCCCTACTCTACTACCACATTTTAAGATGTACACTCCAATTTCAGGTTGAATTCTTTGGTACACTTTGGTACACACTCTTCCTGGTACCATGCAATTATTTAAACCTCATTTTACAAAATAAATAAATAAAAAATGAACAAATGAACAACAGAAACAACAACAAAAATATGGTTGACAATAGATATCCCTGCTTTACCCCTCCTCTAATTTTAAAGGACTCTATAGTATATCTCCATTATACTAATGGATATAGTTAGATGCTAAATTCCATGATAAGGTAAGCTCCATTCATTTCTGTTTTCTAATGTAGTGTTTTTTAAACAGAAATAAGTGCTATCTTTTGTCACGCTTTTCTATTTATACAAATAATCATATGATTTTATGATCATGATTTTTTAATTTTTTAAAAATTTTTTAAAAATTTTTTTGCAGGGCAATGAGGGTGAAGTGACTTGCCCAGGGTCACCCAGCTAGTAAATGTCAAGTGTCTGAGGTTGGATTTGAACTCGGGTATTCCTGAATCCAGGGTTGGTGCTTTATCCACTGCACCACCTAGCTGCCCTGATCATGATTTTAAAAAAATTAATGTGGTTGATTATTTTATCATTTTCTAATATTGAATGAACTTTGTATTCCTGACATAATTCAATCTGGTCATAGCATACAATTTGTTACATGTTATTTACTATGTTAATTGGTTATATTTTTTGGTCTTTGTTTCGACCCTTGTTCATTTAGGTATTAAGACCATAACATTTTTATAGGAAGAATTTGGTAGGAGCACTTCCATTGTGACTTCATTTTCAAGTAGGTTGTGTATTATTGCAATTAAGTGTCCTTTTCATAATTGATAAAATTCACTCGCAGATTCAACTCTTTATTTGTTTTCTAGTTCTCTCTTTGGGAATTCATATATGTCTTGTTCAATTTCTTCTTTTTGGACTCGGTTTTTACACTCTCTATTTCTAGTATCTCCTAATCAGGTGGGGGAAGGTTTATAACTTTATAATATTCCTATGTTTTATTTAAGTTGTTAACTTTATTGACAATAAATTGAGTATAATAGTTTCTAATAATTCCAATTTTTCGCCATGTGTTGTGAATTGACATTTTAAAATTATTCCTATTGTTAATTTGATAAACTTTATAAGATCTTGTATTGTAACAGTGATCAATCATATTATCATTAGGACAAATTTTGTATTGCTACCCCCCTCCTGAAAGAGAGTTGATGACTAAATATGTAAAATGAGGCAAATACATTTGGATAAAGCAAATATAGGAATTAGTTTTGTTTTGCTAGGCATAATTGTTATGTTTTGTTTTTCATTAACATGGTATTTAATATCAATAAATTTACCCATAAAGGGTATGAATCAAGGTCCCTTCTTGGGAATTCTTTAATGGCTTTTTTCAACATTTGTTCAATTTTTATTTAATTGTTCAAATACCCACTCCCACCCACCCCTGATATGGGTTATTTAAATAGTCAATTTATTTTTTGTTGTTGTTGTTAATATGGTTATTTTATATTTTGTAACTACTTATCCTTAATTTCAAAGTTATTAGGAAATAACTGCACAATGTTATTTCCAATAATTTCTTTCAATTCCCCTTTCTATTATTAAGTTCTATTTTGAGTTTTATTTTAAAGACTGATTTTATCTCTCCTTTTAAAATTCAGGTTAAATAATTATTTACTTTTTATTAGTTTTCCACCTGAAAACTGTTTTTTTAAAAAATTGTTCATTATAGTCATCTTCTCTTCAATTTTTATTATGTCTTCCTTAATTGTATAATTTATATTTTTCTATTAGTTGATGATTTTGATTTATTGTTTAATTTTAATTGCAGATTCAAATAATAGATTTATTCTTTATTCTTTCTTTGTTCTTTTATTCTATTACAGGCTTCTTTGTTATTTCTCCTACAATTCAATTCAATTTTCTTTTAAATTATTTTACGTTATGTTATAAGGACTATATATGTGTATATATAAAATGGTAGTATTGATTTACTACTATAATGCATTTAAGTATATTTCTATTTCCTTTATCTCATTTAGCTTGTCTAAATGAGATACTATATTTAATATAGATGCTATAATTAATATAACATTTTAATTTTATATCTCTTGGTTTCAGTGGGCAGGGGGATATTGCATGATCCATTTGACAATGAATATCATAACATTTGTAAATGTCTTGCCAAAAAATTATGAGCAATAGCTAATACTATGGATAAGAGAGTCAATATCCAAAAAAATATTTCAACAGCCTGGGACATTGGCTTAAATCTAATGGAAGAAATTTAAGAGGGATGAATTGAATTACAAAATAAATTTTACAAATGTAATATTTTGAGGCTAAATGTTGTTAGTTTTTAGATAAACTATGTGATAATTTTAGTTTAAAAATATGCTTTTAAATATCTATAAACAAACACACAAAATACGGAAAAGAAACAAGTTCTTATTCAAGGATGCAAATTGGATACCTTGCCTTTCACTGAGAAGGGTGGGATAATATGTAAAACTCAGATGCAGCTCTGAAAAAGGCATAGGCAACATGATAAGGAACAGGATAAGTAAAGGGATTGAAAAATGGTAACATTCTATATTAAGAAAATATACTCATGTGAAGAAATTCAGGAACAGAGGAAGAAAGGATGGCAAAATTTTTCAGATAACAATGAATGAAGACAAACACAGAACTAACATTAATTACAGAAATTACTGCAGACCACATTGAGAGAAGGAAGAAGCACTTGGAAATTTGGAAAGTGGTTATAAGGAACACTGAGGCTTGATAGAATAATAATAAGGCAATTCAATTCTAGATGTTTTGGGCACACTTTTGCTGATACAAGCAAATATGTTAATAATGTTGAGTATTTCAAGATAACTTCATCTTTTAAAAGGTGCTTTAAAAGCAATAATGTGTATTTCTATACTAAATTTGAATCTTAACACAAAATAACTGATTGCTAAGATGGGAATTATAGTGAACTCTGGGGACAAATAAAAATAAATTGGCACATTCTTATAAAATACTTCCAGGAGCAATAAAAATTTAGGCTACCCTTAAGTGGATAAAGGTATCTAAGAACAACAAAAAAGGAAATTCATGTGTGTGTGTGTGTGTGTGTGTGTGTGTGTGAGTGTGCGTGTACACATATATCTTGTATTAGGTACATATACTATGCATTTATATTGCATTATATATATATATATATATATATGTATGGGTGTATATTAGAAAAGAGATATTCAAGATAGGACTAAGATCATAATTCTAGAATGCATGAGAAAATGATGGAAAATAATAATGAATACAGAGAAAGGAGAGAACCTCTACTCTTTTCCAACTTTTATATTTTGCTTTTTTTTTTCTCTGCCAAGTAGAATGACATTTAAATGGACAATAGTTGAATGAAGTAGATTATAGGAAAATGATACCCATTATGAATAAAGAAATTAGTTTATCGCTGTAACGGACTTTACAATCCACTAGGTAAACTGGCGCAATCCAGGTCCTAAGTGGCTACTAGTAAAAGGAGCATATAGTTATTGGTAAACTAGAACATTTTCTGCCTAAAAAGATGAGGAATTTTGGGGAACTGGCCCTTTCTAAAACCAGGGTCAGATTTCTCTAGGGAAATGTATTTTCTGCTGCCTTCCAGGGAAAGTAGATATTGCAAGGCCCAAGGTTCTCCCTAAAACCTTTATGTTACTTGGCCAAGATGAAATATATTCTAGAGTAATGAAAGTATGGCAGATATGGTTGAGAAGTTACTTTATGTAATTTCAGAAGATTGTAGAAATCTAGGTCAATGACCTCTTCTAGGATAATCCTAGCAGTTTCCAACAGAGTTATTTCTGTACAAGGCTAAAATTCTAGCTAGTCTCTTTAAAATATCTAATGAGTGGTCACCAATAAATTATAATATTTAGCAGGAGTTAGAATTTTAAGCATTTATTAAAGAGAATAAGAATTTGGTAAAGAGAGAGAGGGGCCTACATTCATCTATCTATTAAAGGGAGAGCCTATTTCTTGTTCCCTTCTCCACCAGAGTTCTCAGGAAAGAGCCTGAGTAAGAGTGCCAGGCCCCCCCTTCTTCCTCCCACAAGCAAACATCACTTCCTGATGCCAAAGAAAAGATGCATGGTCTTGCCCTCAGAGACCTTCACCTCATGGTGGAGCTTTTTTATAGTAAGTCTCCAGCAGGTGGTGTCTTTCTAATTGTTACAGTCCCCGCTTTGTTTCTTCACGAAACAGGGTGTTTCCTTGATGAAACAGTAAAAAAAAAACAATTGATATATGAGCATTAAACTTCCCCTTTGAACTTTTCCCATATATATCTATATATCTATAGACATAGATATAGCTATATAGATATAAATATCTCACAGACCACTAAGAAAAAGAAGCCTCTGAGCTTAAATCTGTGAGGGATTAAATTTATTGCTTGGGAATTAATTAGACAACAAAAGGTGATACCAATTAGGGAAATAGGGAAGTAGAAATACAAATGAATAATCTTAGATCTAAGCTGCCCACCAGGCTGACAGGTGATTAGACTGAGTGAGAGAAAAAGAAAACAAGTTCAGTTAAATTAGGTTATATTAGGAGGGAGAGAGGACCAAACTGGACTGTGTCTAGCAATTGTGCTCTACATAGTCGCCATCGTAAGCATACCATGGACTTACGTATACCTGTCTCTCCTTTTGTTGCACATATGTTCTCTCCCTTTTTCTATATTGATATGAATATATTATTAGCATAGGATATTATTTTTGGCTGTTTCATTGAGCAAACCCATTCATTTTCAGATGAAACAAAGGGGGGGAATGTGGTAAAAACCGGAAGTTTAGCGAATCATTTGAGAGTTGAGCGCATGCTACTGAAGCAGCAATTTGCAGGACCGCCCTTTTGGGAAGGAGACCGCGACGAATGGCTGTGCGCCTGCTGCTGCCCAGAGAGCTGGCCAAGCATGCCTGTCTGAGGGCACCAACTTCCAGGATGCCAGTTAAAACTGAGGGAGGAATGGAAGTGGGCTCTCTGGTTGTTTAACTTAGCTGTGGTGGTGCACACGTGTGCTGGTTCTTGGCCTGGAGGGCAGTTTGGGATTCGGCTGTTTTGTTTGTTTAGCATTCTATTTTCCCCTAATTACATGTAAAAACAATTTTTACATCCATTTTTTTTTTCAGGGCAATTGGGGTTAAGTGACTCGTCCCATCCGTGTCACACAACTAGTAAGTGTTAAGTGTCCTGGGCTGGATTTGAGCTCAGGTCCTCCTGCATCCAGGCCTGGTGCTCTATCCAGTGTGGCACCTAGCTGCCCCTTCACATCCATTTTTAAAACTTGTTTTCCAAATCCTCTTCCTCCCCTTACCTCCTCCCCATTTAAAAAGGCAAGTAATTCAATATATATTATACATGTGTAGTCATGCAAAGATTTCCATTTTATTCAGGTGTGAAATAAAACAGACAAAAACTCAAGAAAAATAAAGTTAAAAAATGTTTCAATCTGTATTCAGACTCCATCAGTGATTTCTCTGGCGATGAATACCATAGGTCATCGTAGTGGTGAGAATAGCATAGTCATTCATAGCTGATCACCTTTCAATAGACTGTTATGTTGTATACAGTATGTTTCACTTTGCATCAGCTCATGTATGTCTTTTCAGGTTTTTCTGAGAGTATTTTGCTCCATCATTTCCTACAGCATAATATTATTCCATCACAATCACATTTCACAATTTGTTCAGCCATTCTCCATTTGATAGGCATCACCTCAATTTCAATTCTTTGCCACTAGAAAAAATCTGGTGTGTGTGTGTGTATATATATATATATATATATATATATATATTATATATATTGCTGGTTAAAACTCTTCATATTTTTTATCATTTATCATATGTCTTTTTATTTTAATATATCTATTTAATTTAATTCAGTTTTCTATATATTTGAGAAATGAAGCTTTTAGCAGACTAACTTTTTTCAAAAAAAATTCAGTTTTCTATTGCCAACTGTATTTCCCTCCTCCTATTCCCTCTCCATGTCATTTACTCTTCTCTATGTTCTTTCCACCCTGTCCATACTCAAAAATGTTTTCCTTTTGACTGCCTCCTCCCTCAATCTTCCCTTCCTTCTATCACAGCCCCCATCCTCTTTACCCCCCTACTTTTTTCAGGGTAAGATAGATTCCTATATCCATTTTAATGTGATTGTTACTCTTTTTTTGAGCCAATTCTGATGAGAGTAACATTCTCTATCTCCCCAAAGCCTCCCCCATTTTCCCCTCCAATGCTACCTTTCCCTTCCCCCTTTTCCCAGTGCATTTCTCTCATACCCCTTCATTTTACTTTTGAAGACATAATATTTTCATATATAACTCATACCTGTACCCTCTGTCTAAATAT
The DNA here is from genome assembly GCF_019393635.1 of Dromiciops gliroides. NCBI lineage: Eukaryota > Metazoa > Chordata > Mammalia > Microbiotheria > Microbiotheriidae > Dromiciops > Dromiciops gliroides. The sequence continues at coordinate 367,502,542 of NC_057861.1, read as the reverse complement.
CCTCCCTCCAATTGCCCTAATACTGAGAAAGTTCTTATGAGTTACCAGCATTATCTTCCCAAGTAGGAATGTAAACAGCTTAAGCTTTTAATATCCCCCTTATGTTTACTTTCTTCTGTTTCCCTATATATGCTTCTCTTGATTCTTGTATTTGAAAGTGAAATTTTCTACTCAACTTAGGTCTTTTCATCAATAATGCTTGAAAGTCCTCTTTTTCATTGAATGTCTACTTTTCCCCTTGAAGGATTATATTCAGTATTTCTTGATAGGTGATTCTTTGTTGTAATCCTAGTTCCTTTGCCCTCCCAGAATATCATATCCCAAGTCCTCTCATCCTTTAAGGTGTAAGCTGCTAGATCTTGTGTTATCCTGACCGGCTCCATAATACTTGAATTGTTTCTTTCAGGATGCGTGTCATATTTTCTCCTTGTTCTGAGAGCTCTGGAACTTGGCTATAATATTCTTAGGAGATTTCATTTTGAGATCTCTTTCAGGACATGGTCAGTGAATTCTATCAATATCTATTTTATCCTCTGAAACTAGAATATTGGAGAAATCTCCTTGGCAATTTCTTGAAGATGATGTCTAGGCCTCATTTTTTGATCATGGATTTCAGGCGTCCAATAATTTTCAATTTATCTCTTCTGGATCTATTTTCCAGGTCAGTTGTTTTTCCATTGAAATATTTCACATTGCCTTCATTTATTATTATTATTATTATTATTATTATTATATTATTATTATTATTATTATGGCTTTGTATTTAATGTGTTTTTTTCTTTTCTTTTCTTTTCTTTTTTTGGCAGGGCAGTGAGAGTTAAGCAACTTGCCCGGGTCACACAGCTAATAAGTGTCAAGTGGCTGAGGCCGGATTTGAACTCTCGGTCCCTCTGAATCCAGGGCCGGGTGCTTTATCCACTGTGCCACTAGCTGCCCTGCTTTGTTTTATTCTTTATTGAGTTCTCATAAATTCAGTAGCTTCCATTTGCTCAACACTAATTTGTAAGGAGTCATTTTCTTCAATAAGTTTTTGTACCTCCCTTTTCCATTTGTCCAATTGGCTTTTAAAAGCAGTCTTTTCTTCATTGTTTTTTTTGTACTCCTTTTTGTTTTAATCTGTTTTAAGGTATTATTTTCTTTCACATTTTTTTGTTTCCCCTTTACAAGCTGTTGACTTTTCATGACTTTCTCACCTTACTCTCATTTCTTTTCTCAATTTCCCTTCTACCTCTCTTTATTTTCAAAGTCCTTTCTGAGCCCTTCATGGCCTGAGGCAAATTCATATTTTTTTGGGAAGCTTTGGCTGTAGGAGCTTTGATTTTGTTCTCCGCTTCTGAAGGTGTTACTTTGATCTTCCTTGTCTCCATAATAACAATCTACAGTCACATTTTTTTCCAGCCTATTTCTTGACTTTTAACTCTTTGTTAAAGTGCTTCTTAGGTGGAGGATAACCATCCCAAGCTTCACAGAATTTGTGCACATATTTTCAGAGATACTTCAAGGGATTTGTAAATTTTCAGTTCTTTAAAGTTGGTATGATTTACGGAGAGGTATGTTTTACTACTCTTCTGGTTTGTGCTCTGGTCGGCAAGGAACCCACAAGCCACTTTTTTTCTCCCTTTATCTATGAGAGCTTGTGGCCACAAATTCTGATGTGCTAGTGCTCCTCCCTACCCTGGGACTGCCATGCCATGTTGTGACCTGATCCAAGTATGGCAAAGCAACGGAGTCCTGACTGAGTGCTAGCAAAAATAACCCTGTAATTACTTTCTGGCCTATTGTTTGATCCCCTTACCCTCTTTGTGCTGATTTTCCAGAAGCAGTTGCTGCTGCTGATAATGATTCAGTGGCTCCAAAGGCCTGTTCCTGCTTTCCTGGGGATATATCTGTAGGTGGTGTGGACTGAGTTCCACTTTCATCTGGGTGGGACAGCTATTTCATCTTGACTTTCTAAGTTGTTTTTAGCAGGAAAAATAATTCATCCTTCCCTTTTTGTGGGTTCTATTGCTTCAGGAATTCCCTTAAGGAATTATTTGAAGGTATTGGAGGGTTTTGGGGAAGAGCTTAGGGGAGTCATTGCCTTTCCTTTCTGATCTTGCTCTGTGTCCTCCCCTGTCATTATTTTAATACAGTGGGCCAGACTAGGTCCCTCCTTCTAGGGAATCTAACCTGCTTTCAAGTGTTGTACTCTCTCTGGGATATTTATCTTGTCACAGTACTATTGATTCTTTTTCTTTTTTAATCCCAGTATACAAATTTAGTATTATGTCTAGGATTTTCTAATTAAGATGTTTATGAGCAGGAAAAGATATATAAGTCTTACATGTGTCCACAGGTACCCTATAGGCATAAAGGGATCAAATAAATCTGTTTTATCTAGTGGAACAACATAAAGTCTCTACTGTGTTTTCTCTTCATTGTTAAATGCCTTTGTTTGTGATATTTACTTTAAGATAACAGTAAGAATAAAGTGCATCCCCCCTCTCCCAGACATTATCCTCTATACTGTTTTACCTTAGTATTAAGAAAGTGGACTTACAAATTATTTAATTTTCTGTAGAACATTCAAATTCATGTCTAGATGACAGGATTGCTGGATGAATGTACATGTATGCAGATACACATTTTTTTAAGTGAGGCAATTGGGGTTATAAGTGACTTGCCCAGGGTCACAGAGCTAGTAAGGGTTAAGTGTCTGAGGCTGGATTTGAACTCAGGTACTCCTGACTCCAGGGCCAGTGCTCTTTATCCACTGCACCCACCCTAGCTGCCCCCACAATTATTTTTTAAAATCTTATATTAGAATCTCATTGGAAAGGAGTAAAGTCATATCATATCCACTGAGAACGTAGTATAGGATTTTAAAAATCATTTTTGTATGTCTTACTTTTAACATCAAATTTTAATATCACTTTTTAAAAGTTATATAGAGGGACAGCTAGGTGGTGCAGTGGATAGAGCACCAGCCCCTGGATTCAGGAGGACCTGAGTTCAAATCTGAGCCTCAGATACTTAACCACTTAACATTACTAGCTGTGTGACCCTAGGTAAGTCACTTAATCCCAATTGCCCCCCCCAACACACAAAAAACAAAACAAACAAACAAACAAAAAGTTATATAGAGAGTGGCAGCTGGACACAGTGTATAAAGCACCAGCTCTGGATTCAGAAGGACCTGAGTTCTAATCCAGCCTCAGACACTTGACACGTACTAGGTGAGTGACCCTTGGCAATTCATTTAACTCTATAGAGAATCAAAGTTACTTGGTTTCTTTTTTTTTTGGGGGGGGCAATGAGGGTCAAGTTACTACCCATGGTCACACAGCTAGTGTCAAGTGTTCGAGGCAGGATTTAAACTCAGGTCCTTCTGAATTGAGGGCTGGTGCTTTATCACTGTGGCAGCAAGCTGCCCCCCTACTTGGTTTCTTTTTGCAAACACCTCCCAGAGTTTGAGAAATGGAGTAGATTCTAAAGAGTATTTAGCCCAAAGATTCACTTATATGCCATAATAAACCCAAGAATTAGAGATACCAGTTTATCCAAATTCTTATCATGATAGAGAAAAAAAACAAAACTGAAGTCTACTAGCTTCTAAATCAACAATTTTTGTACCACAACCCACATATGGTTTATGACTAGGATAATTTTCAGGACATCTCATTTTATACCACTTTTATGTTTTGTTTCCTTAGTTTAGTTCTTTTACTACAGAAAACTATATTGTTTATAGTCTTATAGATGGGTAAAATGGAACATGACTGGCTCCAGAGTCAGAGAAGTTAGGTTTTATTTGCACTCCTAATGTTTGTTACTAGAGTGACCTTAGTCAAAGCACTTAGTTTTTCAGTCCCAATTTTCACATCTACAAAAAGAAAGGAGTTAGATTAAAAAACATCTGAAGTCCCTTCTATCTCTGAGTCTTCATTTTAAATTTTATGATATAAAATCACTCCAAAGAATATGGTTATTTTATGATATAAATGAACTAAAGTACAGAAAAGAATTAATTCCCAAAGAATTTTCCTAAATTTTTGAGTAAATTGAAAAAAATTAAATTCTTATAAAAACCTTAGAAAATGTTTTACAAAATTTTCTACTTTGTATAAGGATCCAGATGCTTTCATTAAAACAAAGAAAAATCTAAATCTAACTAGAGCTACAAACTGGAAACTAACCCTGTATGCTACCTATTAAAATATTCATCTAGGGGGTAGCTAGGTGGCACAGTAGATAAAGCATTGGCCCTGGATTCAGGAGGAACTGAGTTTCAAATCTGGCCTCAGACACTTGACACTTACTAGCTGTGTGACCCTGGGCAAGTCACTTAACCCCCAAAGCCCCACCAAAAAAAAAATCATCTATAGGTAATGTACTTTAGATTAAAAGTTCTATCAAAGCATTTTGTTTTGTTTTGTTTTTGCAGGGCAATGAGGGCCACGTGACTTGTCCAGGGTCACACATCTGGTACTTGTCACATTTCTGAGGCCAGATTTGAATCCAGGTCCTCCAAATCCAGGGCCAGTGCTCTACCCACTGTACCACCTAGCTGCCCATTATCAAATACATTTTTATGTTAATAGTGATTTGGTTCCTTGCCTCATGTTGGATATATAAAAGGAAAGTAAAAATTTGAATTAATGAGCAAAGTACTATTTTTGAAATATTTTGCTACTAATTTCTCTACTTTGGAAAGGAGTCAGTTCTCTTAGCAAAAAAAAAAAAAAAAACAACACAAGATTTATTTTCAAATCTTTGGATTATCATCTTTCTTATGTTCCAGCAAACGTATAGAGGCAAATGAAGGGAACATTGCTTTACAATGAAAAGATACAGATTTTATTCCTGCACTTGTATTGGGATCTTTCTATTGGCATCACTCTATTTTTCACGGACATTATTTTTCTCTTATTAAAATGAAATTGTTCTCCTGCCTTTTTCCTCTAAGGCACATTAAAGTTCTAATATTCTGTGATTCTGTTTCCTTTTTTATTGTAGTTTTGTGTACATGGATATCCTTTCACTTTATATTAAAATCTCTGTGTAAAGATACCATAATTTATTCATTCTTGAAAAAACCCTCAGCATCTAAACAGTGTCTGAGTTAGATATCACTATTTGGTGCAGGGGATAGAATGTTGGCTGGAGTCAGAAAACCTGATATCAAATCCAACCTCAGACATTCACTATATGACCCTCTGCAAATGTTCTAACCACTCTCTGTCTCTGTTCCCTCACTGTAAAATGGAGATGATATTATAACACATATTACATAGATAGGATTTTCTGTGAGGAACAAATAAGATAACATTTGTAAGTATTTAGCACAGTGCCTAGCACATAATGGGCACTTAATAAATACTTATTCCCATTTCTTCCCTTCCTTCATCTACATTGTGGAATTGGTAAATAACTGTACTTTCTCATTCTGGGTTATGATATGTGTAATATAATTTGGTAAATGCAAACTACCCTTTTCTTTAAAATTGTTAATATTAAGTGACTTATTTGTTTCATTCAACAATTATTTTTTGCTTTAAAATTATTTTTCATTAGGTAACTAACTATAAGTAATATTTAGCTACATGTCTGTTTGAAAACATTCAAATCTTTTAATTTTATCTTTAATAATATAGGTGATATTTTAAAATACCTTTGACAATTAGCTGTTGAAATTATTCTAAGCTACTGTTGGACATTCTAACATATTTTGAACAGATACAATAATGACAAATTCCCCATGTCTCTGATTAACTTTCTTCATAGGTGTAATTAGTACCCAACTAATCACTCTACTATTTTTGGTCCACAGAAAGGCACAGTATCCCAGGGTGTATGGTTTTGGTAATAGTGAGTCATATGGAAATTTATGCTAAGCATAGCTTGGGGATAAGTATAACAACTTACAAAAACATTTTTTTCCTCACTAGTCCATGGAATGTCTTCTAATTTCATATATCTTTATATTTAATTTTAAAATCTTAGTCACCCTCTGGTAAATAATGTCAAACTCTGGCAAAAAAGAAAAAAAAAATGATTAAATGGAGAATAGAGGCTTCTTATTCTTTCCTAACTATAACTTAATCTTCTTTGGGCTAAATGACTTTGAAACATGTTGTTTGTACTAAAGAATAAATGGTTCTAACTTTACTCCACTATTTATCTTTTTCTGATGTTTTCTCAGCTATATGGCCACATACATATAACTAAACTGTACATATTTACAACTAAATTCTATGGTCGTTTTGGTAAAAAAAAAAAATCTATATTTTTTTCCTTCATCTGAGTACTTAAATTACAACATGCACTGAAGTTGGGGTTATAGGAAGCTCTATTTGATATGTAATTTAATGTGGGACTACTCTTTATTCCTATAATTGTAAATGGAGAAAGATTACTAACGAGAGGAAAATGCTCACAAATGAGATTTTCTTCCTTAAGAAATGGAATCAATTTGCTGAAATAGTTCATTAAAATGTTGGATTTTACTGATTTGTCGTTATAATTCAGAGACAGCAAGTTGACTGCTACACTTTCCTTAAATATTGGGAAAAAAAGTAACAGACAGGTGCACTATTACTCAAGAATGAAAGAGATGGTACTTTAATCAATTAACCCAAGAACAGTGCAGGTTCACAAAACTGTAGGTAACATTAGTTTCCATATTAATAACAATATAATTTTCCCTGATCTTGAGGTGCAAGGCAGCTTAGGTTTACCATGATTATATAGTAAGTATTCTCTGGTCATACCTGCTGACTTGGAAGTAGCCCTAGAATAAATATTCCATAGCTAGATGTGGATTGACAAGAACGCAAAATCATTATTTTCTTTTTTTTTCCATAAAAGTATTTTATTATTTTCCAGTTACATGTAGAGATAGTTTTCAACATTTGTTTTTATAAGATTTCTAGTTTCAAATTTTCTCCCTCCCTCCCCCCCTCTCCAAGAGAGCAGGCAATCTGATATAGGTTATATACATACAATCACATTAAACATATTTCTGCATTAGTCATGCTGTGAAAGAAAAATCAGAACAAAAGAAAAAAAATCACAAAAAAAGAAAAAAAATAAAGTAGAAATAGTATGGTTCAATGTGCATTTAGAATCCACAGGTCTTTTTTTTTTTCTGGACTGGAGAGTATTTTCCATCAGGAGTCCTTGGAACTATCTTGGACCATTGTATTACTGAGAAGAGTCAAGTCTATTACAGTTGATCAAAACACAATGTTGGTTGATACTGTGGACAATGTTCTTCTTGTTCTATTCATCTTACTCAGCATCAATTCATCTAAGTCCTTCTGGGTTTCTCTGAAAGCTTCCTGCTCATCATTTGTTATAGCACAATAGTATTCCATTTCATTCATGTTCCACAACATGTTCAGCCATTCCCCAATTGATGGGCATCCCCTCAATTTCCAATTCCTTGCTGCCACAAAAAGAGCAGCTATAAATATTTTTGTACATGTAGGTCTTTTTCCCCTTTTTATGATCTCTTTGGGAAAAAGACCCAAAAGTGGTGTTGCTGGGTCAAAGGGTATGCACAGCTTTATAGCCCTTTGGGCATAATTACAGATTGCTCTCCAGAATGGTTGGATCAGTTCACAGCTCCACCAACAATGCATTAGTGTTCCAATTTTTCCACAGCTTCTCCAAATGTAATTATTTTCCTTATTTGTCATATTAGCCAATATGATAGGAGTCAGGTGGTACATCAGAGTTGTTTTAATTCGTGTTTCTGTAATCAATAGTAATTTAGAGCATTTTTTCATATGTCAATAGATAGCTTTGATTTCTTCATCAGAAAACTACCTGTTCATATCCTTTGACCATTTCTCAATTGCAGAATAACTTGGATTATTATACATTTGATTTAATTCCCAATATATTTTAGAAATGAGGCCTTTATCAGAAACACTGGCTATAAAATTGTTTCCAAGCTTTCTGCCTCCATTCTAATTTTGGATGCATTGCTTCTGTTTTTACAAAACCGTTTTAATTTAATTTAATCTAAAAAATCCATTTTGTATTTCATAATATTCTCTACCTTGTGAGAACCAGGGACCTTCATGAGTATATGTTGAACCAGCCATAAATTCCTAGTATAAATCCCACCTGGTCATATTGTATGATCCTGGTGATGAATTCCTGGTTCAGCATTAGGAAAACTATCAACTTAATCAACTACATCAATAAAAAAATCTAACAAAAATAAAAGCATATTTCAAACACCCCAGATGTTATGGAACAATTAACAAGAAATTTCATATATACATATACTCACACATCTATATTATATACATATACAAACACAGGGAAAATATATATCTATTTCTAATCTATATCTCTCTTTATTAGTATGTATGTATATGGGGGCAGCTAGATGGCATAGTGGATAAAGCACTGGCCGTGGATTCAGGAGGACCTGAGTTCAAATTTGGCCTCAGACACTAGCCACTCGCTAGCTGTGTGACCCTGGACAAATCACTTAACTCTCATTGTCCTGCAAAAAGAAAAGAAAAGAAAAGTATGTATGTATATGAATTGTTGTAGCAATTAGGGAATTGAAACATCAGATTCCACAGTCAAGATTTAAAGAAGACAAATAACAGGATAGAAAAATTAGCCCACATACTCCATAATCTTTTTTTTTTTGGGGGGGAGAGGTTGGGCAATGAGGGTTAAATAAATTGCCCAGGGTCACACAGCTTCTAAGTATCAAGTGTCTGAGGCCTGATTTGAACCTAGTTCTTCCTGAATCCAGGACTGTTGCTTGATCCACTGTACCACCTAGGTGCCCCCTCAATAATGTTTTTTTTCAGTGAGACAATTGGCATTTAGTGACTTGCACAGGGGTCACAAGCTGGTAAGTGTTAAGTGTCTGAGGTCGGATTTAAACTCAGGTCCTATTGACTCCAGGGCCGGTGCTCTATCCACTGTGCACCTAGCTGCCCCTCAATAATGTTTTAAAAGCTATAAGGGGGGGCACCTAAGTGGTGCAGTGGATAGAGCACCGGCCCTGGAGTCAGTAGGACCTGAGTTCAAATCCGCCCTCAGACACTTAACACTTACCAGCTTGTGACCCTAGGCAAGTCACTTAACCCCCATTGCCTCAAAAAAAAAAAAAAAAAGCTATAAGGGTCTATAAAGGAAAATCAAAAATGTGTAACTAAGAAATATAGAAGCAGAAGAAAATTTAGCAGAAGTGGAAAAAAGAAACAAACTTTAAAAAGAATACACATATTCTATCCAAGTTAAAGTGATTAATCTTCAGGGTAATATTTGCCGAGTTTACTTAATATTTCTTCCAAAAATAATACCCCCAAATTTATTTTATACTATTTTACTGAAAGTATTACAAGAAAAGCATGCAATGCTTTCTAGAGAATATCTAAATACTTATTGACCCTTACACAGATGACCACCATACCTGTAACTGTAAGCACATAGTGGTCAACTTTCATAATTTCATACCAAACATTATACATTGCAATCAGTCAGAAAAAAAGTTGCTTTTACTTATAAAATATTGTGACTTCAAATAGCTCAATATTTACCTGGAGCTATGAGAAATCAAAGAAAAGAATGAAATTGAGATTAATTTGCAAACCAAAACAGTTTAATTTTAATCCCCAAATAGCATATTTTGCAAAGAAGAATCCAGTCAACAATCAAAAATATAATTCTCAAAAAAAGGAGAATTATTCGAGATAATCAAAATGAGTAGGGTGTGTATGTGTTTGTGTGTGTGTTGTTGTTTTTATGTGTGTGTGTGTGTGTGTGTGTGTGTGTGTGTGTATGTGTGTGTGTATGAATGAATACATATAGAAGATGGCAGAGAGAAGCCTGGTCTCTCCTGAGTTTCCCCTGGGAAATATTAAATCCCAGCCTCTAAATGGATTCTGGAGCTTTAGAACCTACAAAAAGAGAGAGACGCAATCTTCCAATTTTAGATAATTTGGAAGACTTAAGGAAAGGTCTGTCTCACTTGGGTGAAAGGGGAGCATAGCACAGCCCAATGCAGCACAGAGGGTATCTGGGCAAGTCAGCAGGATGCTCCTGGCCACAACACTGATCAGCAGCTTAGGCCCCTTGCTGCTGGCTCAGCAGGATGGTGGTGCAGCAAGCCAATTGTAAGACCAACCAGCCCCAGCTGAGAGGGCAAATTGTCAGCTAGAGAACCACCCACAGGACTAAACCAAGCCATCCCAGCACAGGGTTCAAGCCAAGGCAGTGAAGAATCTGCAAGCAACAGAGGCCTCAGAGTAGAAAGCCAGTGACCAGGCCCTTATTCGGCAGTACAATAAGTTTGCAACAGTGGGTGCTGTGCCCCAGGAGCAGACCTCAACTTTAAAAGTAAAAAAAAAAAAAAAAAAGGCTAAAATATGAATAAGAAACAGAAAAGGATCCTTACCATTGAGAACTTCTGTGGTGACAGGGAAGACCAAAACACAAACTCAGATGAGGACACTACTGTCAAAATGCCTACCTTCATATGAAACCTGAAGGGGGAGGATGTATTGGTTTCAACACAAAAAAACCTTCTTGGAAGAACTCAAAAGGGATTTGAAAAATCAAATAAGAGTGGTAGAAGAAAAATATGGGAAAATAAATGAGAGTTATGCAAGAAATTTTTGGAAAAAAATGATCAACAGCTTGGAAAAGGAAGCATAAAATTGACTGAAGAAAACAATTCATTAAAAATACAATTGGGCAAATGGAGAAAAATGCCCAAATGGAAAAAGGAAATGCAAAAACTTACTGAAGAAAATAATGCCATAAAAATTCAAATTGGGCAGATGGAAGTTAATGACTCCATGAGACAGCAGTATTCAGTTAAATAGAATCAAAAGAATGAAAAAATAGAATAAAATGGGGATGAATGTATAAAGAGAGAAACAAAAGATATAGAGTGGGAAATATTTCTTTTATAAACAATCTAAGAAAGAGAAAGAGACAAAAATATAAAAGGATGAGAATATAAGCAATGGAACTAATTTTCTCATGTTTAGAAACTATTTTTAAAGAAATAAATTGGGTTTATGGATAAAAGAAAAAATGAAGATTAATTACAAAAGTATATAAGGTTTGTAATAAATTATTGATTTAATACTTTGAAGGAAAAATAAATCTAAATTAGTATTCCATGGTTTATATTAAACTATATTCTAAATTTAATGATAAATAACAGAGAAATCAGGCACATATGCAGAATTTGGGCTCAAATGATATAAAAGATTGGACTTACCCAACGTGGGATATGGGGGAGACAGAAAGCCAAACAAATTAAACAAACAAACAAACAAAACAAACAAACAAAAAGACTTTCATAAAAGTGTGGGGCCTATTGAAGATTAAAGAGAGTCACTAAAGAGGAGAAGCTGAAATGGGAGAATTTAAGGCAAACTTTGCCCTAGTAAAAAAAGGGAAAGTTGTTATTAAAAAATATTTATAGTATTTATAGTATGGTCTATATCCATAGACCTTATCTGATTTCTTTTGTAGTAAGTGGAAAAAATGTGACAAATCCTTTTTCTTTCTTTTTTTTTTTTGTTCAGGGCAATGAGGGTTAAGTGACTTACCCAGGGTCACAGAGCTAGTAAGTGTCAAGTGTCTGAGGCTGGATTTGAATTCAGGTCCTCCTGAATTCAGGGCAAGTAGTCTATCCACTGTGCCCCCTAGCTGTCCCCAAATCCTTTTTCATATGAGTTTTTCCTAGAAGTCTTTTGCTAAATATTTTGCAACAAACCTCCTGAAATAATATATTTATAGGTGTATGTATATATATATATATATATATGTATATGTATGTATATGTGTGTATACATGTATGTGCATGCATATAAGTGTGCATATGTGTATATATGTATGTGCATATATACATACACATATACATACATATATGACAAATTTTATCAGCATTATTCACATTTTATTGATTTTTTAAGTTTAAAAAAATCACCAAAAAAATCAATCAAGCCCTATTTTGTAGTATTTTCCAATACTTCTACTCTAAACTGGCTCTCTCAAGCCAGTTCAAGCTGTTGTGGCAGACTCGACTGAGTTTTATAAGGGAAGAGGGGTGGTATAGCTACTAAGCATTAGTCAAGTTTTTTAGTGAGGGGAAAACAAAAACCAAAACAAACAAACAAAAGGCATGAACAGTATAATCTGGCCTTAGTGGTGGTAAGAGATACAAAAATGAAAACGATTGTTTCTTGTGACATTGGATACTGAGTGATTTTCAGGTTAAGTCATAGCTTCTTTCATGAGCATATGTTTCTAAGAGTGAATTTGGTGTTGGTAGTAAGAGACATATATCACAAGAGTTTCTGAAAACTGAAATGAATATCAAAGAAATGAACAGAAAAGAAAATAAATGCCACCCAGTGTATAATGGGGAGGGAGACTGTAGTTTTGGTAAGGATGCAAAATACAATAAAAAAGTTCAATGTCAACTTTCCTAAGTAATTTTTCTACAGCAACCTTATAGTGCTGACCAAAGATTATGCCATGGAGAATTTAATATTTTTATCTCAGGATTTTCTGGACCAGATCCTCCCTGTTCTGATTGGAAGTGCCTCACCTAGCCCATTATTTCAGATAGATCCATTCATGTTTACTTCACTTCGTATTCACCCGCTCTTTTTGTGGCCGTTGTATTTTCCCAGTATGAATTCCCTTTACCCACTCTGTTCAAATGCTCTGCTTGAAGTTGTAGATATTTGATGAAATCACTCTAATCCTTGATGCTACAAATCACCATTCCTCTAACTTTTGTTTTCCCTTTCTGGCTATAATTTTGCTATGCTGTCACCCTCATCAGAATGTAAGCTATTTGGGGGTAGGATGCTTTTTTGCTTTTGCTTTTTTTTCTTAGAACTCAGTCTACTCTTTTGGACATAAAAAACTGCTTAATACATATTTTTCATTCCTTATTTAATGTATTCTTTTTAAATTCCTTCAAAGAAGTACAGCAGTACAGGGATGGACATGAAAAATAGGTGCTTGGAATACAAACATGAAAGAGAAAGACCATTTCTACCTAAAAGAGCTCACAATCTTATGGGGCATGACAACATATGAAAGAAAGTTTAAAAAAGGGAGGATAGGCGAGTTTAAAAGTAATTATCATGAGACTATGGTGGAGAAGTCAATTCCAAAATTATGGGTAGACTTTATATCATTAAGCCATGGACAAGTAATCAGAGTTTAGGAAAAGAATATGTATATAGATTGATGAGATCGCAGATCTATTTGAGTAATATATACTGATTCTTTTTGCCGTAATAGACTTTCTATATAACATAATAAAAAATCTCATTCAATTTATTAGTTACAACATATGTGTTTATTAGATTCATAAAATTCTGTTAAATTATGATGTAGATTTCTGTGAGTACTATTTAAATTTCATATGTAAATATCAGGAGTAAATAACTTTGATTGGATTTTGCAGGTTTTGAGGCTTGGAAGGATATGAGAAAACAGCTAGTTCATTTCCTCATTTTACAGATGAGGAAACTGTATGTCAGACAAGTTAAATGAGGTAGTAGTAGCAAAAATTTGGGTATAAATAATGTCTCAAGGGCAATGCCAGAAAGAAAATAAGTTTCAGGTTATGGGTCATTAAGGTCAAGTGAATTAACTATTTCTAGGTCAATAAACAGACCCAGCAATCAGTACTAAAGGAATCTTCTAATGAGGTTAGGGCAGAGAACAATAATCTAGCATTGCAGAAGAAATGATTTGCAAATTGTGTGTTACAAATTATCTACTAATGCTGATACACACTTTAGCACATACAAAAGAATGTCAACTCCTAGATGGAGTAATTGTTTTTGTTTCTTTATTATTACCATTGATACCAATTCTTTACCAACTGCCAACCAGTCTGATAAGACAGGAACCTTGGGAGTGGCAACACAGAATATTGTACATATAGCCTCTGGCTCTACAACTCCTATGGGGAAGGAATAAGACATGCCCATCAAATGCCATATAGAGGGTAGTCAATCTGACCTTGCTGAGGCAGTATGACACCTCAAAATAGATTTTTTTTGAAAATCAAAACCATCATGTTGTGATGAAATAATGGGATTTAGCAGATACTCAAAGACCCACCTGGAGATTAATCTATACTGATTGAATCAAGTGAGAGTGATTGACTGCTAATTAAGCCTACTTTAAGTTAATTGGATTGATATCACACCTGGCTATCCCTTAAGAAGGTATTGTTCTCAGAAACTAAACTGTGAACTCAACTTGAGAACACCTTCAAAGACAATGGATTTGGATGATGCCAACCAATCACCTTGAAGCAGTGTGTAAGGACAGCCTCTGTTCCAGATGTATAAAAAAGCTTCCACATACAGCTTGTGAAAAGGTGTTCCTGATTAAAGCAGGCTCCTGGAGGAGGACTTCAGGAAGAACCCAACCAGGCTGGAACTCTAGGCTAGACTGGAGCTGAAGCTTCTGATTTAAGGCGACCACAATTTAGATTTTAAACATCACAATGTGCTAGGCGTTTTCCAAACCTTGAGAATAACTTCCTCAAAGGCTCTGATGGAGACAGTCTGGGGTTCTGAACCTGCGGCCCTTGGAAATTACAATGTTTCCAGCCCTATGCTCTCAGTTTCATCCTTGAAAGAAGTGTTGTGGAGATGCAGCCTGGCAACTGCTTGTGCTGGTGCTAGAGCCACAGCTACCTGTGTGCCTGGCACATAGTTGATTGATACTGGCTAATCTGGTTGGGATCTGAGATATCTCAATCAAGCAAACAATAAACACTCATTCAGCACCTAATATGTGCCACAAGAATTGTACTAAGTGCTTGGGATACAAAAAGAGGTAAAAGGCACTCCTTGCCCTTAAGAAACTTATATTTCTTCTGAACCTCTCTTTTTATAGCAAAAGGAAGTGAGATTTGGTATAAGAAGTGATATATTTAAGGTAATCTAATCAGTAACTAGAACAGCAGAGACAAAAACGTCATACAATCAAAAAAATGTGAGAGCTAGAAGGGACTTCAGAGGCCATCTTGTTCACCTGTTGTCCAAAGAAGAGTGCTTTCTACAATATCCTTATCACATGCTTATCTAGGCTTCCCTGAAAGGAGTACTCAGGACTCTTGAGGCAGCATGAGCCATTCTCAGATTGCTTTATTTCCTAGGAAGTTGTTCTTTGTAACTCGATTTGAACTCAGGTCTTCCTAACTCCAGGTCCAGTACTCTATTCCTTGAGCTACCTGCTGCCTCGATTATATATAAATTCTATTACTTATAAAATTCATTCAACTTACTGAAGATCATAATTATGCTGCCTACCTTTCTATTTTCACATTCCTTAAAGTGATTACATGGCTTGAGCATGATACTTTCTACCACCACGATCATCATCCTCTAAACACATTTCACCATGTTGATGCTCTTCCTAAAATATTACAATATGAATAGCAAACACTACTTCTAATGTTTTAATATATCCAACATTCAGAATTCAACTAAGACAGTCCTAGGTATTAACCCTTGATTCATGCATCCTAAGATTTGGTAACTTTTCATTCGGGCTTGTAGACACTGTTGACTAAAGTTGAATTTGCTGTCCAATAAACCCTCCATATCAATTTTTTAAAATCACATTAATTGTTTTCTAGCTAGATTTTTTTTCCTATCTAGTCCTGGCATTTTTCACTTGACAATATTCAAGAATTCTTTTAAAAATGTTGTTGTTTTTCAGTAATTCCAGTTGTGTCCTATTCTTTGTGAGCTCATTTGCATTTATCTTGGAAAAGATATTAGAGAGGTTTGCCCTTTTCTTCAAATGTGGAAACTGAGGCAAACAGGGAAAAGTGATTTGCCTATGGTCACACAGCCAGTAAGTGTCTGTGACTGGATTTTAATGCAGGTCTTCCTGACTCTAGCAATGAAGGTCTAGTGAGTTCTTTGTATATGATACAAGTCTAAAAATGCTTAATCTTTTATTCATTCAACATGATTCCGCAATACTCCTTAATTATTTTTTTCTTTCAAGTAGTATTTTTCATTATAAAAAACATATAGCAAAGATTTCACTCTTAAACTTTTGTTTAAAATATGTTGTCACAAGTAGATTTTTTAAATTGTTAAGTAATATATTCTAATTAAAGAAAAACAACAAGGATAATTTCAAAAACTGGAATATACATTTTCACAAATCTATGAAGTGGTATAGTGCATAAACACATTAAATACATTAACAATGAATTACGCATTTGGGCAACATATGTGGATCATATAGCTCACTCCTTTAATGTCTTTACTATATTTACTTTGAATATATCTAGTACATGATCCCCATCCTACCCCCAAAGAATGTAATCTCTGTATGGGTGACAAGGGCTGATTCAAAATGATGACCAATTGATTCGTACCCCAACCCTTCCAGTTCACTTGTTGACAATCTAGAATATAAGGATAGGTATCAGATCTTAAAGCATCTTAAAGAAATATTTTTATATGTAAAGATCTTGAAGGAAATACAAAGAAATATTTTCACTTTTTAAAGATATTGTTCAAACAATGTAATTATACATCAGCTAATCATATATGACTAAAAGATTGTCCATCATATGCTAGTGGTCTTTATCCAAAGACAATGTTGAGAAGTATTCACTAAAGAAGAGGAAAGACAAAACTACAAAATAATTTCAAAGGTAATTGTTCCTTGCATTTAACTGGAAGATGGGAAGAGATTCTTCTTTTTCCCCCCTAACTCATGTCATGGCAGCTTACAGTAGAGTTATTATCCCTAAAAGATGAAGCCCATGTTATGGAAGTCCTTGTAACTGTTACATTTACAAATTTTGAAAGGATTTATTAAACTACAGTCAAACTAGACAAGAACTTTCTTAAAGCCTCAATTTGATTCACCACATATTATCATAAGCACTCACAAACAATGGCACTGGTAAATCAATTTCTTTAATGTACAGTTTCCTCTCATGACTAGCCATGGTAAATTAAATCATATTACCACAGAATAGTAGAGTTGTAAGAGACGATAGTAGAAGTCACCTAGTCTAATTTATTAATTTTACAGGTTAGGAAATTGAGGCTTTCAGAGTTTGAACAGCTTTCCTAATTAATAATAGAACTGAGATGAATACATGAATCTTCTGCTCCAAATGCAGAAAATACACCATCTGCTTTACCTTGAGTCAGTCAACTGATATATGTGCTGGATCTAAGTGTAATAATCAAATTGACCTAAGTTTAAATTATTGATTACTCCCTCCTTCACTCCCTTATAAGCTCTGTTCCTCAGTATCTAGACTTCTCCTCCACATTCCATTAATTTTCTCACTTTGGAAGATACCTCTTCCCTGTCACTCTGGTGAATTTCTCCCTCACTTTAATTTTGAGAAAGTGGTCAGGTTAGCCCTGATAACTACAAATTTACTGAGAACTGAGTGATCCCCACCTACTCTCCATTCTAGGCCAATGAATTGCCTGGAGCTACCCAATCTTTGTTTAATTCCAGATTCTTGACAAAATTATGGATCTCCCCCAAGAAAACTATCCCCTCCCTATGATGCCCACCTTACTCCTTGAACTTCATGTTATTATGCAAAAGGTTCTACCTACATTAAGTAGTTTCTATTTAGAGTTAAATAGTTTCTATACTTAACTCAGGAGCAGTTTGTCAAAGGTTCATTTACATTAAGTAGCTGTAAGTAACTCTGAAGTAGTCTTTTGGTTCCCTTTTGTTCTGTTACCCCATAAAAACCCTATCCTTGGTTCCCATCTGTGTATTCCTAGCTTCTTGCTTTGCAATACCATGAGCTATAGTTCTTCAGCGCAGGTCTTATTTTCTCCTATATTGATTGTTTCCTTAATTTCCAGATTAACAGCCCCTTGCTCATTCTTTCTTGTTTACTTTTCCTAAACCTGGCATGTGTACTATGCAACACATCCCTTTCCATACTTTTCAGTTCATTTTTATTTGTTTCCTTTCCCCCATTAGAGGGGTAAGGGTTTTAGATAGGGGTTCTTAGGATTTCCTCTTTAAAAAATTATACCTTCTTGCACACAAATCCAATTAGGATAAAATATAGTTTATTTAGGGTGCTAGGGAAAGGAAATCAAGAGAGAAATCCTTGGACTTCTCATGGGAAGAAGACATGGCACAGAGGCCTGTCTCTGAGATACATATCTCCCCAAGCAGGAGAGAGAAATCCTTTTATAGAGGGCTGAAGGGGGGTGGGAGGGGTCATCTGACTGTGGAAAGTCCCCTTATTGGGGGAGGAACATCCCCCACTGGTGGCAGCTGAGGGAAGTTGGATGAGGGGCAGCTCCTGATCTCTCAAGCCATCTCTGTACTCCTCATGCCACAAAGGCAGAAGCCATCCCTAATCTTATCTCCCTGAGGGGTGGGGGAGACTGGAATGAAGGATGGGGGTCCTGGAGCTAGCTCAGTCTGGATTCCTTGCCACATATCTCTTTAGGTATGTCTTTGGTTTACTTTCTCAAGGAGAAGTTTCTTTGATTTACCCCAGAGAACTTCTGGGTTATGCTAGGCTCATAATAGTAAGCTCTTTGAGGTCAGAAATGTGCCTTTCTTTTTGCTTGCATTTTTATTCTCAGAACTTCACACAGGGTCTGTCACATAGTAAACTTTTTATAAGAACATGTTTACTTGATCATAGAATATTATCTCTTGGCAGTAACTCAGGGATCTTCTGTTCCAAGAGTATTTTGTAGATTGTGAAACTGAATCCCAAACAAAGTAAATGTAGTCACTAAGGTCACACTGACTTCAAGTCTCATGTGGTTTTGGTAATTGTCATTTACATGAAATGGAAGACGATAATAGTGATTTCTGTAAATGAAGATAAAATCAGTGTGAAAAGGAAAAGTGACAGAAATTAATTATGAGGAAAGGTAGGGAATAACATATGCAAAAGTAATTTATGTAAATGTACTTATTAGCCTTAATTTGGTCTAAGTATTTATACAATTCCTTTCTTTTAATTACTTACCAAACTCCTTCTCACACATTCAAACCCAGACCTTTTATAAATCTATCCTATGATTGAGAGGATGGATTATGGTTGTTGAGTTTCTATATAGGGAATTTTTTAAGACATTGATAAAAAATTAACAGTAGTGGCTTTAGAGAAAAAAAATCCTGCTTGCATCTACTTAAGATATTTGAGTCCTGAAATGAACCCTGGATGTTATGTAGTATAAGCATTCATTTTCTACATGAGAAAAGTGAGTATTGGGAGGTTAAATATCCTGTACAGGGCCACATGTTAAACAAGGTATGTGTTATGATTCCAAGTCCAGCATTCTTTCTATTGTCCCTAATACACTCTCTATAGTGAGATGATAAAATTGAGAAGATACATAGTTATTTAATGCACAATGACTTATATATCTAGCCTGATTTACAAGCCTAAAATTGAAGGCAAGAGTTGATATAAATCTTCAAAGGAAAACATACTGAAATTTTACACAGAAATTGACAAATTCCCCTCCTTTACTAGATCACCCAATGGAGAATTTTTCTCCTACACAGCTTTGGTGTTGTGCCAGGAAAAATGTTTAATTTCTCATAAAGATAGATATATTTTGTGTTGGAGAAGGGAAAAAAAAATCCACATATCTTATTGGCATCAGGAAATGCCCAATATATTTTTTGCAATATGATAGTCAAAGATACGATTTAGATAACTCAGACAAAAAATTCAATATTCTATGAAGTTATTTTATGATTTTAATACTTATCCTCTGTGAAGCCTCTTTCAACCACTCCAGCCTGAAGTCTGAAAGGATCTTGCTCTTCAAACTCTTGGAGAATTTCTTTATTTTTTGCTTTGTTTTGTTTGTTATTTGCAGAGCAATGAGGGTCACACAGCTAGTAAGTATCAAGTGTCTGAGGCTGGATTTAAATTCAGGTCCCCCTGAATCCAGGGCTGGTGCTTTATCCACTGCACCGCCTAGCTGCCCCCTCGAAGCATTTCTTATTGACCTTAAATTTGTCATGTCTCATAAGGTATAATGCCCTGAATTGTTCTAACCCTCCATATGTAAATTTGCTATTTTTCCAACTTGATTTCACTCTCATGGGATCTCAGACTTGGAAGAGAACTCAGAGGTCATCTAGCTCAGCCTTTACTTGAACTAGAATCTATTCTACAATGCACACTAATGATTATCAAATCTATTTTTGAAGACTTTAAATTTAATTAATTTAAGTATTTCTTGAGATAAGCCATTCCAATTTTGTATTGCTTTAATTGTTTAAGACTTTTTCCACCCTTAAATTGATATGGGATAGAATTTGGGGTCAAATTGATCATGAGTCGTCCCAAAAGAATTAGAAGACTCAGTGACTCAGTTTCCCAAGTTTTATTTAAATATTGTAAATGACCACAGGGAGAGAACCAGAGTAGTGGAAAGATATCTCTAAAATAAGGAAAGGAAAGACAGTAATATGTATAGTATAAATAAATTGATTTATCAGTCTCATTATAATATTCTCCACCTTGGCCCTAGAGCGTTTTTCTTATGGAGTTCATTGATGGATGGTTCAATTTCTTTTTCTAAAATGGGCTTATTTAAGGATTTTATTTCCTCTTCTGTTAATCTGGGAAGTTTATATTTCTATTAATATGCATCCATTTCATTTAGATTGTCAAATTTGAGCAAAAAACTCCTAATTATTGTTTTAATTTCCCTTTCAGTGGTGGAGAATTCACTCCTTTCGTTTTTTTGTTTTTGTTTTTTTGGAAGGGCAATGGGGGTTAAGTGACTTGCCCAAGGTCACACAGCTAGCAAATGTCAAGTATCTGAGGCCAGATTTGAACTCAGGTACTCCTAAATCCAGGGCCGGTACTTTATCCACTGCGACACCTAGGCGCACCCCCCCCTCTTTTTTGTGTGTGTTTTTGTTTTTTTTTTGTTTTTTTGCCCTTTCCTTTTTGATACTGGTAATTTGACTTTCTTTTTAATTTTTTAAAATCAAATTTAACAAACTTTTGTTTGTTTTATTGATTTTTTCATAAAACCAGCTCTTAATTTCATTTATCGATTCTATAGTTTTGTTACTTTCAATTTTTTTTAATCTTTACTTTGATTTTCAGGATTTCTAATTTAGTTTTTAATTAGGGATTTTTTTTCTTTTTCTAGCAATTTAAGTTTCATGCCCAATTCATTGATCTCCTGTTTCTCTTTTTTTATTCATGCAAGCATTTAGAGATATGAAATTTCTGCTAAGAACTGCCTTGACTGCATCCCCTAGATTTTGGTATGTTGTCTCATTATTGTCATTCTCTTGGATGGGGGTATTGATTGTTTCTTTCATTTGTTGTTTGACCCAATCATTCTTTAGGATAAGATTATTTAGTTTCCAATTAATTTTCAGTCTATCTTTCCATGGCTCTTTATTACATGTAATTTTTATTGTATCATGATCTGAGAAAGATGCATTAACTATTTCTGCCATTCTACATTTGACTGTTAGGTTTTTGTGCCCTAATACATGGTCAATTTTTTAGTATGTGCCATGTACCACTGAGAAAAAGGTATATTCTTTTCTATCCACAACCAATTTTCTCCAGAAATCTACCATATCTAACTTTTCTAAAAGTTTTATTCATCTCTTTAACTTCTTTCTTATTTAATTTGTGATTAGATTTATCTATTTCTGAATGGGGAAGTTTCAGATCCCCCACTAGTATAGTATTACTGTCTAATTCCTCTTGTAACTCATTTAACTTCTCTAAGAATTTGGATGCTATACCACTTGGTGCAAATATTTTTCTTAATGATATCACTTAATTATATATGATACCTTTCTGCAAGATGTAGTTTCCATCCTCATCTCTTTTAATTAGATCTATTTATGCTTTTCCTTTGTCTGAGGTAAGGATTTCTACCCCTGCTTTTTAAACATCAGCTGAAACATAATATATTCTGCTTCAACCTTTTACCTTTACTCTGTGTGTATTTCTCTGCTTCAAATGTGTTTCTTTTTTTATGTATGTTCACAAGCAGTACACAGATGTCAAACAGCCCTCTTGTTCTCACTGATGTCCTTCTTGGGCTTGTGCTTGAACTTGGCACTGAAATGGTTGACTATGCAGTTGCCAAAGTCCTCCCAACCGAAGTGAGGGTCCCTAGCTGTGGACTTGACCTCAAAGATGCCATCTTCAATGGTAAGAATGGAGACATCAAAAGTACCACTTTCAAGGCCAAGGTTCAATACATTTCTCTAGGCATCAACCTTTTTGTTTAAGCCATAAGAAATAGCAGCAACAGCTGGCTCATTGATGATTCTGAGTACATTTAGACCATTGATTGTTCCAGCATCTTTGGTGGCCTGATGTTGGAAATTGTTGAAATAGGCTGGTACTGTGACCACAGCATTTGTCTTCCAAGGTAAGCTTCTGTAATTTCTTTCATCTTAGTTAAGACCATAAAGATACTTCTTCTGGATAGAAACTTTTTGTCTCCCCTTTGTATTCTACTTGGACGTTAGGCCTGCTTACATCATTTACCACCATGAAAGGCCAATGCTTCATGTCTGACTGTACAACTGAATCATCAAATCTTCAAACAATCAGATATTTGGCATCAAAACTGTGTTGGTGGGGTTCATTGAAACTTGATTCTTTGCAGCATCACCAACTAAACATTCTGTGTCAGCGAAGGCCACGTAACTTAGGGTTGTCCCGTTTCCTTGGTAATTAGCAATGATCTCCACTTCCCCATGTTGGAATACTCTCAGACAGGAGCAAGTGGTGCTGAAATTAATGCCTATTGGGGGTTCCTTCAACGTGGTTACTGGGGAGGGGTCATAGCTGAATGCTTTGCAGGAAAGAGGGCTGTTGCTGCACTGAGTAGAACCTCAAAATGTGTTTCTTGTAAACAACATATGGTAGGCCTCTGTTTTTTAATCCAATGTGCTATTCGTTTCTATTTTATGGAAGAGTTCATCCAATTCACATTCATAGTTATGATTACTGTCTATTTCCCTCCATCATATTTTGTACCTTGGTACTTTTTTTTCTTCTTTTACCCTATTCTTCCTCACCAATATTTTGCTTAGGATTCCTGCTTCTCCAAATCTGCCCTCCTTTTTATGAGCCCCCTTCCATTTCTTTCCCCTTTCCTAACCTGCTTTTGCCCTCCATTTTGTCAGTACCACCCTTTCCCCTTAACCCTTTTACTTTCTTAAAAATCAAGCAGTGGGGCAGAGCCAAGATAGCAGAGGAAAGTCAGTGACTTCCCAGCGCTCCGTCCCAGAACCCTCCAAATACCTTCAAATAAACCCATAAGAAAATTTCTGGAGCAGCAGAACCCACAAAATGATGGGGTGAGATAATTTTCCACCCAAATACAGTGTAGAAGGTCAGCAGGAAAGATCTGTTGTACCAGGGTGAGAGGGAAGCTCAGCCTCATGCTGTGCAGCACAGCTACAGTCCCAGGCAGTCCAGAAGCAGGTGCTGCTTCTGGAAATCAGCTGACAATGAGGGGGTCAAGCAGTTGGCCAGGGAGAGATTATGGGGCTCTCCGCTGGTGCTGAGGTGGGGCTCTGTTTTTTTGTCTGAGTTAGGATCCAGACTTTATTCTTGAGTGGCATCCCAGTGCGGGAGAGGCACAGGCAAGACAACTTGCAGTGACAATGGAACAGGATTCTCTTCTGGGTCAAAAGGTAAGCAGGTCTGTGATTGCTTACAGACCAGAGCATAGGCCATGAAAGTGGGGAACATGCCTCTCCTGAAATCGTACCACATGGGATTCCCTGAAATTTGGGACAATGTACCATGGAAGTAGTGCCCCACCTTAGGAAGGAGTTAAAAGTAAAAAAATAGGCTTGTGATATTAGCAAATTTAAAAAGAGGCTGATCCTAGAGAGTTTCTTTTTTAACAAGAAAGATCAAAATACACCCTCAGAGGAATATAACAAAGTCTAAGCTCCCAATAAAATTATGAATTGGTCTTAGGCCACAGAAGTGCTCATAAAGAACTTTGAAGATAAGGTAAGAGAGATAGAGGAAAAAATGGAAAGAGAAATGAGAGTGATACAGGAGTTTCAGGGACAAAAAAACAGTTAACAGCTTAAAAAGCCAAATTGGTCACATGGAAAAGGAGGTGCAAAAGCTCTCTGAAGAATATAATTGCTTAAAAATGAGGATTGAACAATAGAAGCTAATGACTTCATGAGAAATTAAGACATAAGAAAGCAAAACCAAAAGAATGAAAAATTAGAGGGCAATGTGAAATATCTCCTTTGAAAAACAGCTGACTTAGAAAATAGTTCCATGAAAAAAATATTTTAAATTGTTGGACTACCTGAAAGCCGTGATCAAAAAAGAGCTTAGACATCATCTTCCAAGAAATTGTCAGGGAATTTTGCCCTGATAGTCTAGAAACAGAAGGTAAAATAGAAATTGAAAAAATCTGCCAATCATTTCCTGAAAGAGATACCAAAATAAAAACTTCCAGGAATATTATAGGCAAATTCCAGAATCCCCAGGTCAAGGAGAAAATATTGCAGGCAACCAAAAATTAACAATTCAAGTATGGTGAAGGCACAATAAAGATAACCCAAGATCTAGAAGCTTTTCCACTAAAGGATCAGAGGGCTTGGGATATAATATTCCAGGAAGGCAAAGGAACTGGGATTACAACCAAGAACTACCTACCCAGCAAAACTATGTATAAACTTTCAGGGGAAAAATAGGAATTCAGTGAAAGAGAGGACTTACAAGAATTTGTGATGAAAAGACCTGACTGAGATCAAGAGAAAATTTGACTTTGAAATATAAGACCCTAGAGAAACATAAAAAGGTAAACAGGAAAAATAAATCATGAGATATATTAAAATGGTTAAACTGTTTACATTCCAATATAAGAAAATGATACTTTTAACTCATAGGACCTTTCTCATTATTAGGACAGCTGAATGGAGTATATTTAGGTACAGAGCACAGGTTTAATTTGAATATGAAGGGATGATATATTTAAAAAAATAAAATTAAGTGGTGAGTGGAATGTACTGGGAGAAAGGGAAAGGAAGAGGTGGGATGGGGTAAAAATATCTCACATAAAGGAATCAAGAAAAAGCTTATGCAGTGGAGGGGAAGATGGTGAGGGTTCTGGGGGGTGAGTGAGCATTACTCTTGTTAGAATTGGCTCAAAGAGGGCATAACATACCCACTCAATAGGGTATAGTCATCTATCTTACCCTGCAGGAAAGTAGGAGGGGAAGTGGCTAAGAGGGGAGGCATGAAAGAAGGCAGATTGAGGGAAGGGGCAATTAGAAGCAAAATACTTTTGAGGAGGTGAAGGGTGAAAAAAGATATAAACTAGAATATGTGGAGGGAAAAGGATACAAGGATACAAGGAAACAAAGAAATAGTAACTTTTAAAAAAATGAAGCAGAGGCAAGAGCAATGTAAGATGATGATGAGGAGGAGGAGGATCAAAATGATGATGATAATGATAAAATATGCTACTTACTTTGCTAGGCTATTGTGAAGAAAATTAGTGGTCAGATTTAAGGTACTATATAAATGTTATCTATTTTTGTTGTTGCAATGATCAACATAATGTGTTTATTTTAAGGAAATCTCTCTTTAGCATACTATACAAATAAAGTATACAATAAACAAAAGTGATGAACAGGATGTTATCAGACAAACCTAGAAAGTCTTACATGAGCTGATGAAAAGTGAAATACAATGTATACAAAATGACAACAATATAGTAAGTTGATCTGCTGTGAATGACTTAGTTATTTTCAGCACTACAATGATCCAAGAAAATTCTGAAGGACTTAGGATAAATGCAGTCATCTGCAGAGAAAGAACTAATGGTATCTGGATACAGATTGAAGCAGAATTTCTTTGTTCGTTCCTTTTTCTAAAGTTTTTATTTTTTTGTCTGTTTTCTTTCACAGCCTGACTAATGTGGAAATATTTTTCTTTTTCCTTTTTCCTTTTTTTTTCTTTGATTTTTGGTGGGGCAATGAGGGTTAAGTGACTTGGCCACATTCACACAGCTAATAAGTCTCAAGTGTCTGAGGCTGGATTTGAATTCAGGTCTTCCTGAATCCACAGCTGGTGCTTTATCCACTGTGCCACCTAGCAACATCCATGGAAATGTTTTGCATTACTACATATGTATAACTTATATTTAATTGCTTGAGTTCTCAAGGGGCTGTGTGGGGAGGGAGGGAGGAAGAGAATTTGGAACATAAAGTTTTAAAAATCAATGTTAAGGGGCAGCTAGGTGGTGCAGTGGATAGAGCACCTGCCCTGGAGTCAGGAGGACCTGAGTTAAAATCTGGCTTCAGACACTTAACACTTACTAGCTGTGTGATCCTGGGCAAGTCACTTAACCCCAATTGCCCTACACACACACAAACGCACAAACACAAGAAGTTTATTCCAGGGGCAGCTATGTGGTGCAGTAGATAAACCACTGGCCCTAGATTCAGGAGGACCTGAATTCAAATCCAGCCTTAGACACTTAACACTTACTAGCTGTGTGACCCTGGGCAAGTCACTTAACCCTTGTTGCCCTGCAAAAAAAAATCATTGTTAAAATTTGTTTTTACATGTAATTTGGGAAAATCAAATTCTATATAAGAAAATAAAAGAAAGAAGAAAGATACAAAAGAGTGAGGTGGGAGGCTAGGTGGGGCAGTGTATAAAGCACTGGCCTTGGATTCAGCAGTATCTGAGTTTAAATCCAGCCTCAGACACTTGACACTTACTAGCTGTGTGACCTTGGGCAAGTCATTTAACCCTCATTGCCCTACAAAAAAAAAAAGAGTGAGGTAAGTTTCTTTATCCAAATATGTGTATATGTTATTCCCTCTTTAAACGAAATCTGATTAAATTAATTTTGAAACAATGCTCATTCCTCCCTTCTTTCCCTGTATTGTAATTGGCTTTTTGTGCCTCTTCATATGATGTAATTTCACCCCATTCTATCCCCCCTCCAATCTCCTCCCCCTATTCTCCTTTTATTCTGCCCCTTAAGTTTCTTTATATCATCGCATTAAAGTCCATTTAGTAACCATGCTCTAATAGATTTACTGATCTAATGAGTTGAAAGTATTAACTTCCCTCATAGGGATATAAACAGTTTAAACTTATTGAATAACTTTTTTCCCTGTTTACTTTTTATTCTTCTCTTGAGTCTTGTATTTGAAGATCAAATTTTCTGCTCAGTTCTGGTCTTTTCTTCAGGAAACCTTGGAAGTCTCCTATTTCATTGAATGTCCATCTTTTTCCCTGAAAGATAATGAACAGTGTTGCTTGGTAGTTGATTCTTGGTTGGAATCCTAACGCCTATTCAGGAAATTATCAATGGCTTCTTTTTTTGTTTTGTTTTTGTTTTGTTTTTGTGGGGCAATGAGGGTTGCGTGACTTGCCCAGGGTCACACAGCTAGTAAGTGTCAAGTGTCCAAGTCTGGATTTTAACAGTTTCTCCTCAATCCAGGGCCAGTGCTTTATCCACTCTGACACCTACCTGCCCCCAATGACTTCTTTTAATGACTATTTTATCCTCTGATTCTACAACATCAGGACAGTTCTCCTTGATAATTTCCTGGAATATGGTGTCTAGACTCTTTTCCTGATCATGGTTTTCAGCTAGTCCAAAATTTTAAAAATTATCTCTCTTGTATCTATTTTCCAGATCAGTTGTCCTTCCAATGAGGCATTTCACATTTTCTTCTATTTTTTTTTTATTCTTTTGATTGTGTTTGACTGATTCCTGGTGTCTCATGGAGTTATTAGCTTCTATCTGCCCAATTTGAGTTTTGATGTCATTATTTTATTTAGTAAGTTTTTTCACCTCCTTTTCCATTTGACCAATTTTTTTCCCCATATGGCCACTTGTATTTTTTAAGGAATTGTTTTCTTCAGTCAATTTTTCTGTTTCCTTTTCCAAGATATTGATTCTTTTTTCCTATTTTCTTTTGTAACTTTTGTTTCTCTCATTTATTTACTCATTTTTGCTTCTACCTCTTTCATTTGATTTAAAAAAATATATTTTTGAGGTCTTCCAGGAAGGCTTTCTGATCTTGAGACCAATTCATGTTCCACTTTGAAGCTTTATATGTAGGAATTTTGAGGGTATTGTCTTTATCTGAATTTGTCTTTTGGTCTTCCCTGTC
Organism: Dromiciops gliroides; assembly: GCF_019393635.1. Classification (NCBI taxonomy): domain Eukaryota; kingdom Metazoa; phylum Chordata; class Mammalia; order Microbiotheria; family Microbiotheriidae; genus Dromiciops; species Dromiciops gliroides. Next base: position 367,474,366 of record NC_057861.1, on the reverse strand, counting down.
AACACAGAAGCTTTCAGTTGTAAAGACCCTTTTCTGTTTTTTACACATATGGTGGTTCATATATTTTTAAAAGAACCTTTAAAGTTGAGTTCTCCTTCTGAGACATAGGGGCCACTGTTATAAACTACTTGTTCTAGTGGATAGGTGCTGGGTCACTGGAGTTCTACACTGGTGCCTCTGTGGCTTGTGGATTCCTCACAGTCCTAACCTTTGACCTGTGCTGGGATGGATTGCCAAAGGCACACCTGTTTTGAGTGTGGTTCTCTAGCTGACAGTTTGTCCTCTCAGCTGGTGCTGGTGTATATCACAACTGGCCTGCTGTGCCACCAGCCTGCGGAGGCATGACCAAGGGGATTCAGATGCTGTGTGGTGGCCAAGAGCCTCTTGTTGACTTTTCTCAACCCCTTCTGCACTATGCTGCACTGAACTGTTCTGTGCTCCCCATTTGCCCAAGTAAGACTGACCTTTCTTGAAGTCTTCTAAATTATCTCAAGTTGGAAAATTGTGTCTCTCTGTGTTTTTGTAGTTTTTGTTATTTCAGAATCCATTCAAAGGCTTGATTTAATGTTGTTTTTGAGGGAAACTCGGGAGAGCTCAGGAAACTTCCTTGATTCTCTCTGCCATCTAGTCTCTCCTGAAAGCTTTGTATAAAACCTCCTTTCCCCAGTGAAGATGCTTTGGGCAGATTTCTTCCATTTTAAAGTCTGCTGGACCAGCCAAATGATGATTTTTTGCTTCACTTTCATCTTTCCTAACTGGTACTTATCAACTACAACTGAGAAAGAAACTTAGGTAACTACCAGACCTTGGGTCCTTTGTTCCACCACAAATCATTGAGCTCAATATTAGCATTTACTGATAAAATCGTGTAAATATAATAATTTATGTCTAGACACATGCCTTTTCCAGTTTTGATTGTTTGATTTTGAGTATAACAATGTGAGAGAGAGACACAAAAACAGAGACAGAGAAATCCCAGGTTTTCTCCTTTCTTAAATGTTTTACACAAGTGCAAGAACCCAAATAGAGTATTACTAGGCAAGGAAGGAAAAAAATAATTCACTAGAATGATTCAGAGGCACAAAATTGCCTTATCTTAAATTCTAAGTTACCTATTCTTCCCAAGCACATGGCAATAAGTCACTAATGTGAATTAATTGGATAGAGGTCCTTTGTGGTTGCTGGATAAAATAGAAGCCAGCTAAAATCTATCTCACTTTAAAGGTCATTGATACATTTTTAAAAAACTGAGATCCATTACTTTCTATTTCTGAAAACATAGAAGAAATTTGAAAGTACTGAAAACTTTAATTTATGTTTATATAATTTCAAAGGTTTTGTTTTAAAGCAAACAAATAAGAAAAAACTGAAACAAATTAGCAAATTAAAACTTAAAATGAAAATGATTTATATCTTGTTTAGAAAAATGAATAGGAAATGTTTATCAAAAAAGAATAATTTTATTTCTTCTAGTCTGTCCACTCTATATATTTATAAAACTTTATCATCGATGTTTAATGAATGTAATCAAAATATGTACTGTTCTTTTAAATTTGCTTACTCTACTACCTCAAACTCTCGCATATTTTTGTATCTTATTAGCAATTAAAATGCACTGTTATATTTTTAATCAGCCATTCCCCTAGCCACTGAATATAAAAAATATTCATTTTTAATTTTTTTTTTTTTAGTGAGGCAATTGGGGTTAAGTGACTTGCCCAGGGTCACACAGCTCATAAGTGTTATGTGTCTGAGGCCGCATTTGAACTCAGGTACTCCTGACTCCAGGGCTGGTGCTCTATCCACTGCGCCACCCATCTGCCCCCCAAAATATTCATTTTAAAATGATAAATCAATTGGCTCTAAGTATATTTAGATTTGTAGCCCCCCCACCTTTTAAAAAATACCATTAAGATGTAATTCCAATAACTATGGTTTCTAGCTTCAAGTGTAAGTATTAATACTCATTGTACTTGAACAGATTATTCTCTAATAGGTTTTCAATCATCTATAATTCTACTACCGATATAATAGTCCTTCTACTTCTTTAAAACTTCTGAATTTTGTATTTTAGCTATTTTTGTCAATTTGGTAGGTAAACAGTGGTATGTCAAAGGTGTCAAAGAGTGAAGTCTAAGGAGGTATTTCAGGCCCTTTTTTTGATTATTAGAGACTTTGAATTTGTTTGTATTCTGGGTTAATATCCAAAGATTTGTTAGGCTATAATGGATTCAGTATATGACACTTCTATAAAAACATTGCCTCTCAGTTGTGTATGTGTGTATGTATACACACATACATATACACACAAAGACATACATAAACACATATATTCATATATACACATACATACACACAAACACAAATATATACATGCATGCACATATGCATATATATACACATATGTGTATATATGTGTGTGCACCCATGCAATATTTGTATGGGTACAGGTATAGGCATAATTATATATGCACAATACATGAATGTATACATATATGTGTCTGAATACAGGTATGCATTTATGTGCATCTATATTAAATACAATATATTTATCTGTATATATGATGCATATATTTATCAATTGCATTTATCCTGCAGTTATATGTATGCGGTTGAAATAATCCCTCTCACAAAGTATATTGTTCCCCTTAATAAGGAGTTTTATAAAATATAATTTTGGCAGCAACATTTGAAAGAATGAAATTTATAGGCAGAATTTCTTATTACTTAAATACTTAGTTTTTACTCATTGCTATTTAACATTCTCTTCCATCTTTCTCTAAGTCTGAAGCCTTCAGAATTATAACTCTGAAGATGAAGCTCTTCAATTGCACATGAAGCTTTATTCTGCTGGTTTGGTTATTCCTATTACTTCAAGGCAAAAGTATCATTGTGGACTGAGAAACCCAACATATTATAAAAGAAAGCTTTGGTCATGCTAATATAAAGGATGGAACAAGACATTTGTTTTATCACTTAAAGGATTTTATTAACAAATATCTCAAAATATTAACTAAAATAATGGCTGGCAGACCAGGAGAAAGGAAGCACAAATTTAAATATTAATATGTTTGATTAATTTTAAACTCCTTGATATTGAAATTAAAAGTTTAACATAAACATCTTTGATATTAAAATGAATGAATTGTATGCATATACATATATTTATTTTATTTATCATATATTTATGGCATACATATAAATACATGCACAGACCTGTGTATCTTTGTGTGTTGTAGATGTTTTTAAAAACAATTATGAAAGTTTTTACATATTGATAAGGGCATTAGCCATGGGCACTAATTGGGCAAGAGAGCAAGTGGACATAATTTTAACTCTTATTAGTGTGTCTTTTTTCAGAGAGTCACTCATCTCTAATATAACAAGTATCAGACCTTTAAGTCAGTACAGTAGAAAACCTATTGTATTTAGAATTTTTAAAAAGTGTCAGTTAAAATGACATATGTTGTATGCTACTGGAACCAGATTGTGAGAGCCTATTGTTAAATTTTTAGTGTGAATTATTACTTCATGGAAAAAGTCACATGCTACAAATCGGAGATAAATTTATTGTTTAATTTGTTGTCTGGACTTAAGAAATTAATGGGGAAAAGGTCAACAATGCAGGTAAAACTTAAAAGTGTGTCTTGCATTAACACTTTTTGGAGACCTAGGTAATAAACATTTACCAGCACATTCCCTTTTAATTTTTTTTTTAAGTGAGGCAATTGGGGTTAAGTGACTTGGCCAGGGTCACACAGCTAGTAAGTGTTAAGTGTCTGAGGCCAGATTTGAACTCAGGTACTCCTGACTCCAGGGCTGGTGCTCTATCCACTGTGCCACCTAGCTGCCCCCTAGCACATTCCCTTTTAAAACCCTGACCCATTGCATATGTGACATTGGTAGATTTATATTGCTTTTTGAATCTGCTTCTTTATTTTATCAAGAATTTGAAGTAGAAGCTCTCCTTTTTCTTTTCTGTAAATACAGGATTCTAGTAACAATTATCTGATATAAGGAAAACAGTTTTCTTTTTCTGGGGCAATCAAATGAGTATTAGATAATGGAGGAAGCAACAATAAATAATGCTTAAGGTCTCAGCCCTCCTGGGTTTAATTGTACAGTTTTCAACTTGACAGTGTGATAATTCCCTTTCTCCCAGTGTTATAAGGGCCAAGCTGTGAGCAACCATGTGAGGAGGGGACAGGAAAGAGTATCAAGCCAAAGTAAGGAGGGAGGGGAAAGAAGAAAAGCAAAGGAAAAGGGAGAGAGAGAGGAAAGAAGGCAAAGAGATAGTAAAGGAGGGAAGGGGGGAGGGTAGGAAAGTGAGTGAAGTCTAAGGAGGTATTTCAGGTCCTTAGTCCTTCCCTAACATTCTTTTGGATACAAAACCTACATATTTACTACAGAGGAGAATTGAACTTCTATTCCTAACACTCAAGTATCATTTTACCATGAAGATTCTTTTAGAATTCCCATAAAGATTTGTTTACATTGAAGTTCATATTATCAATGATTTTTAGTAAACATCCTCTGCTATCAAACATCTTAGATCTGATGGAAATATTAGTCCAGATACTCTGCTCCAACCACCTTATTTAATAAATGAGGAAACTAAAATCCAGAAAAATTAAGTGTATTATCTATGTTAAGGAACATAAGTAATAAGAGACCCTGACAGGATTTGTACTAAGTTACTGTCCTCCCATGGTGGGGGAGAGGGAGGTGAATCATACTCAATGTTTTCTAATTTTTGGTTAAGTAGTATCAGCTTGATTGTTCCCTTCTATGTCCTTAGGTTTAATAAAAATATATTTGACATTTAAAATCATGGAGGGGAGTCAACTCTCACTTGTCTAATCGTGAATGAGACAAAGCTGAATTCTGAACCTGCATAATCAATTTTCAGAGGATTTTTTAATGTGAATTCACCTACCACCTACCTTCAATCCCTATCCTGGAAAGGAGGCTTCATATATAATTAAAGAAATACTTCACCTCATAGAAACCTCTAAATAAATAGAATACTAAGATAAGTGGGCTATTTCCTAATTAGATTGTCTCAGTTTTGTGGAGATGTAGGAAAACTAAGTGTGGAAGATTTAATCTTCAAGCCAAGGTCAGTTGGAAGGAAGGGAACAAAAGGAAACCCAACAAAACATCCACATGGCAAAGTTTTTAAAACTCTCAAAGAATCTTTTTCTTCTTTTCCTCAGCTCAGTCTTAACATGGCTTATACCCCTGGCGAAAGCTGGACAAAGGTAAGGCCAAATAAGATGATGTACTCCAAATGAAAGGAAGAGTTGTTCTGGCATATGCCAGCGAATGATGGTCAACTTCTTGCTAGGTTTCTTTTATTACAAGGTGGCATAGCATGATAAAAAGAAAACTAGATTAGAAGGCATTATGCTGAGGTTTTACTGCCAGTTTTGCTATCTTATTAGCTATGACCTTTATCAAGTTGCCCACATGGCTATAGCTTTCTAATCTTTAAAATAAAGGTATAAGACAATGTAGTCTCTAATATCACTTAGAGCTCCAAATATATTATCTTGTGTTTCAGATGCCATGCTGTCTGCCGAAGAGGTTTCTTGTACGAATGCAGTACTCTTGTTTGCTGTTTCCCAGTGACAAAATCCTATTCTATCTCTACCCCTAATGATATGATCTTAGGTAAGTCCCATTTCATTCTTGGGTTCATTTTCTTTATGATTAATATGAAGAACTTGGATTAGGTGTCCTCTGAGGTCATTAATGCCTCTTCATTTTTAAACCTAAATATTATTGTTAACTAGATGAGATTTCGGGACCCTTCCAGATTTATATCAATAATATGATGATTGTACAATTAGGGAAAATACAATTTACATGACCATATACACAGGTATATAGGTATGTGTATTTGTGTATGAGAGAGTGACAGAAAGGGGGAGTAAAGGAGAAAGAGTGTGGGGGGAGAGGGAGAGGGAAGGGGGAAGAGAGAGAGGAAAGTATTTTATTTACATTTTTTGGTGGGGCAATGAGGATTAAGTGACTTGCCCAGAGTCACACAGCTAGTAAGTGTCAAGTGTTTGAGCCTGGATTTGAAGTTAGGTCCTCCTGACTGGGCTGGTGCTTTATCCACTGTGCCACCTAGTTGACCCCTTACTTACTTTTAAATGCTGTAAAATGTGAGTCATATCACTTATTTTTTATTTGTTTGTTTTTTTTTTAATTTTTGCAGGGCAATGAGGGTTAAGTGACTTGCCCAGGGTCACACAGCTAGTTAAGTGTCATGTGTCTGAGGCTGGATTTGAACTCCGGTACTCCTGAATCCAAGGCCTGTGTTTTATCCACTACGCCACCTAGCTGCCCCCCATATCACTTATTTTTATAGAAAATATGGATTGTACCTATGACTCAGTAGGTATAGGGAATACCCACACAAGGAAACAATTTCTGCTAACATCTCCCCTGTATCTTCCTTAGTGAGTTTCCTAGAGTATTAGGAGGTTAAATGAAAGTACTATGCAATATTTAAAGTGTTATACATGTGAGGGTTTTCTTGCCATAGAACCAAACTCTATTCTCTTTTTTTTCCCCATCATTTTGTATGGGAAACTTCCTCCATGAATCTCAATGTTTCTGACCTCAAAGCAATAACATATAGCTAAGGGCAACATTGGAATTCATCTAGATGATCCTTTGTTACTTTCCCTGATATGTTAATGGAAACTGGACCCTCATTAGCCAGTCTTCCATTGCATACTCATTTCACAAAACCATCAACTATTCTGCATGTATATTATATGCAACCATTTATATGGTATTTTCCTGATTAGAATGTATACCATTTCTGGGTAAGGTCTGTTTCCCCTCTCCTTTTTTGTATTTTCTGAAGTTTAGTGTTACACTTCATACCTGGAAAGTGCTTAAGAAATGCTGATTGACAGACTGAATTTTTCAGAGATCTACAGAATAAGCATAGTACCTGTCACTTAAAAAATACTTTAATCACTACTAAATACTTCTCATACATTATGTTGTTTAAGCCTCATAACAACCTTGTAAGGTACTTACTGCCAGTATTATTATCTCCATTTTGTAGACCAGCTCATTTAGGCATACAGAGGTAAGTGACTTGTCCACTGTTTCATAACGAGTAAATATGAGTCAGATTCGAATTCAGATCTATAGACTCCATATCCAGCATCTTATTCTATATTAATAAAGCACTGAAGTCAAGGGCTACGAGAAAAACTGCCTTTGGTACAATAATTGTTGTACATGGGATGTTGTTCTTTCACATTAGTAACAAAAACAATACATCTATAGATATGTGAATAATCTTAGATATAGTCCTTCAAATTTTCAATACCCCCCCAAATGCACTTTTAATATGTTTTCAGTTTTAGTCAGCAAGAAAGAGCATTTAAATGGCTCAGTTTTAATAGGAATTAGTTAATTGTTATAAGATAGAATAGACCAGAAGAAGTCTAATTTCTAGTTGAAACAACAAATTGTTTAAATCATTAGTCTAATTACTGAAAAACTATGAAACAAAGTCAGCAAGACAATAGAGAGCCAAGGAATCAAGATATGCCAATTAAACTCGTAAAGTATTGATCTCACAGGTACCTTACCCTTTCCAAGGGATAAGCTCTATTCAGAAGACATAGACATCTAATCCATGATATGCATTCTAATGTTATTGATGATGTGAAACAGTTATTCAATAAGGCATTCATACCAGCCAGGATTAGTTCAGAGACTTTTCACCTTAGCATTTACTATTATTTTCTTCCTTCCCAACGCCATTATCTTCCTTATCACATTTTCTATGGGAACTGCTGCCACTTAATTTTGGAGAATATGGTTGTGTCCTGTGGTGATTCTACGTACCATGGAAAGAAGAGAATGGGCTTCCCATTTATGGCATCTTTTCCATCCCCAGGCTCACTTATATTCACTCAATTCCTTTATTTCTTATCTGCCTACAAGATTCTATTTACTTAAGTGAGACCTAGGCTCATTTAATCCTTAGATAATTTTCTTTATTACTCTACAGAATAAACTACTAAAAGTAAACAACTTTTTTTTTTAAGTCTCCTAAAATTCCTCTAACATACTAGTTACCATTAGCCAGCCACCTTCTGTGACATAGCACAGTGTTTCCTTCCTTTCTTTTTTATTCACCTTATACTTTATACCTGGAATATTTTTTCTGAACATCTCTTCTCTGAAGCAACATTTTTAGGATAGGCTTAAATGCCACTTTCTCCAGAAAATCTATCCTGATCCTTATGTTCTTTCTCTATTTAGTGTGTTTTTTCCCCTTGTGAACCTGATTCATATTTCACATGTATTTATTTAGTTCAATGAAAGTTGAACGAGTTGCTTATTAAAGATCCATTAAAACTGATTAGGTAAGTTTTATGAACAAGGCACTGTGTTGTTCCCATGTTAGAACAAAATAGATATAGTTCTTGCTCTCTGGGAGTTTACAGGTAATTGTGCATGTCTTTTCTTGTAGGTTACAGGCTTCATAAGAGTAGGTATACATCATATTTAACTTTCTATCTCCTCTAAATCTTGGCTTATGCCTTTGCTCACATGAGACTCACAATATTTTAATGGATTAATGAATTCAGAAGTGAATAAAACAATTTTCATCAATGATTATTAAAGTATTAGAGACTATGAAAGCAGAGCCCTCTTTAATTTGTTAATCAGCTTCACATACTAGAAGAAAACAGTGCTCACATATCTTTTCTTAGATATTTCTACTCATATAATCTCATTGAATGTTATTCATTTCTCAACTGAAACTTACCTTCCCAATATTTCTGTACTAAATATGCTGTGATTAACAATATGGGGTAGATATCACACGTTTTATTTCAACTTGACACAGGAAGAAATGGTGGTTCAGTGACTATAAATGAATTGGATAAAATCAAACAAGATGCAAGTAGCAGTATTCTAGGTCCAAAGACAGTATTTATTCCACTTTACAGAGCTAGAAAATGAAGATGAACTCATGATATTTGCATGTAGCTTTAACAAAGTCTGATTAGAATGTAAAAACTTAGACTTCACTTTTATCCAGTCATCTGACAATACATATCTATATATCTACAAATTCATTTGTATTTCAGATATTTTAGGTAAATTTTATTTTAAACACAAATGAGATCATAGAGCTAGAAAGGACATCAGAGTTCATCAAGTTGAACCTTGTCATTTTCCAGTTGAGGAAATTGAGGTCCAGCAAAATTAAGTGACTCTTTCAAGGAAATGAAGGTATTAAGTAGAAGATGTGGAATTTGAATGCAGATCCTCTAATTAGACATTTCTCTTTCTGCTCCAACAAGAGAAAATGATGTTAAAGTTAATGGGGAAGGGAATGAAACCAGGAGCATGCTGGGAAAAGTGATGAATGATTGGCTTTCTGAAATATAAATGTACTCATGACCCGCTGTTAAGTTTAATCAGAATTATTAATATTTTCTCCATCATATATATATATGTACTGAATTTAAATTGTTCTGAATTTTAAAAAATGTCCTGAATATGTATGTATATACACATACACATATATACATACATATATACAAGTAGATATAAATATTTGATGCATTTAGGTATCTGACCCTTCATCAGTTAACATGAATACCACCACCCCATTCTGTAAACATACTGAGAGAGAAAGAGAAATTGATTGATTAATTGATTGATTGATTTCCTTGGCTTTTGTTCATTTGGTAAGAAAGTCAAAATTTCTTTACCAGAAGATAAAATGGGTATTTTGAGAGCCCCTTGAAATTCTCATGGTGAATATTACTTACATTCTTAGAAGAGAAAAAAATTTATAAAGTCTCCAAATCATATATGGAGACCTGCCAAAAAGACAAAAAATAAAAATAAAAATAAACAAATAAAATCAAACAAAAAACAACAATAAAAACAAACAAAAAAACAAAAAACACTGCCTTGATGAAAACTCAAGAAGGTTTGGAATAAAACTTGCCCAGTTTAAGGAAACAAATAGTTCAGATCAAAAGTCAACTTTATTGAAGAGACATACTTATATAACAAAAGCCATTCAGATGGAATGACAGAAATAGGTCTGCTGATGAAATCAAGTACCCTTGTGAATGGCCCTAAAGTAGTGTTTTGTTGTTGTTGTTGTTGTTGTTGTTGTTGTTGTTGTTGTTTAGGTTTGGTTTTTATTTGGTTCTTATTTGTGTCTATTAGGACCAGCCATTTGAGGGAAAGATCTGAGGAGCCTTGATTTCACAACTGATTTTTAATCATGTTAAGGGGTTGTGGGGAGAGAATGATGAAAGACTTCTGGAAAATTGGAGGATAATAGATATTCCAACTGGAAATGTGAATGGAAGGGCATGGGCTTAGGTCCATAGTGCTTGTTTTGCTCTCACAGTGTCAAACAGTTTCTCTTTCACTGGTTTTTGAACTTCTTTGTTTATATTCTTTAAAAAACCTTAGCTGTCATTATATGCAATCCCGTCATTTTATTGTTAAGAAATTAAACCAAGAGACAGTAAATTATTTTCCCAGAATCATATAGGACTCAAACCCTTGTCTTCATATTTCTAAGTATATGCTCTAAAGACTATACTACACATTTACACATTTGGCAGCCACTACATTCAATTTCCTGGATGTCATAAATTATTAGGTTCTTGACTTTGACCTGATATGGTTTTCATGGAATCACACACACACACACACACACACACACACATGAAAAACTAATAAATAAATCTGATTTTTAATAAATATTGATCTAACTTTGACCAAACAAATGACAAATAAGTCATAAGATCTAAGTCCATGGTGGCTATACTACCATCCCTTCCCAACCTTATTTCACATAAGTAAGAATCCCATCCATACTTTCTCTTTGGCTATAGCAGTGTGGAGTAATAGAAAGAACCCAAGATTTAGAATCAGAAGACCTGGCTCCAATTCGTGATTCAGTTCTAAATTTTACTAAAATAACTAACTCAAAATTTATCTGGGTTTCAATTTCATGATCTATAAAATAATGATTTTTATGGCCCATTCCAAATATAAATGTATTTTTTTCTCTCATGTATTAAACCTTTGCTCTTGGTTGGGCATTACATTAAATTCCTGATTCTTAACTGCCCTTATTTCTTACTCATTAACAGAGTTCTGATTTAAAAAAAATACCATAAACAATACCTATTTTATCATTTGGGGCCTTTTATTATGCACAATATTGTTTGAAATTATTCTTGTCTAAAAGAAGAATGTCAATAAATTTGTGACTTATTTTACTAATACTTTCATCTTCCCAAAATGGAAGTAAATAGTACAGGGAATTTCTATTTTTTATCTGACTCCCACTTCAGGAATACGTAATGGTTGGAATAGACCTGATGATAACACTGGTAGAAAATAACTCCTCGTGTAGATGAATGATAAAAGACAAAAAATTAATTTATAGACTTACCCCCACTTTCAACTTTGGGGATTATTGTTTTTGTCATGTCCAACTCTTCATGAACCTATCAACAAGACTGTCCATTCGGTTTTCTTGGCAAAGATTCTGGAGTAGTTTGCCAGTGTTTTCTCTAGTGCATTAAGGCAAAAAGAGGTTAAGTAACAGGTAGTGAATGCCTGGGGCCAGAATTTTAGGTCTTCCTGACTTTAGATCCAATGCTCTATCTACTGCCTCCTAGATAAACAATGGTTAAGCAACTTGTCCAAGGTCGCATAACTAGTAATTTTTTGAGGCTAGATTTGAACTCAGGTATTCAAGTCCCAGCCTTTTATACACTGAGCCATCAATCTGCTTCCAATGTATGTGTGGGAGGAGTATAATTTAAAGTGTTCAGAGAAAGAATAGATTGGATCAAGTCATTTAATATTTTGTAAAGGAAAAAGTGATAGAGAGTAATAATTGTAAACTTCTACATTTAGGTTCACAAAATCAGCTTCACCAGTGGCTGAGTAGACATTAATCTCAAAATCAGTTAAATTTTGGCATGTGTAAGGGCTAAAATTCTAGCTAAACTATCTAAAATCTAATGAGTGGTCGCCAATAAATTATAAGCTTTAGCAAGAGTATTTAAATGTTTAAGCATTTATTAAAGAATTAAAGAGCATTAGGATCAGAGAGAAAGGTACAAATCTATTTCTAAGAGACCCTATCATGCGACCCACCATGGCGAGGTCAGGAACCGAAAGAGACAGAACCCCTCTACCAGCATCTGCTTCCTACTTTGTGTCCCCCTCCCAGAAATGGGAGGCTCCTCAAGTTGATTGGCTGTAGCCTTGATAGTCAGTACCCACGAGAAAACGTCACTTCCTGAAGCTAAGGACCTTGACCACATTGCTTGCCCTCAGAGGCCTTCCCCTGATGGCGGAGCTTTGCTACAGTAAGTCTCCAAGAGGTGGCATCATTCCAATCTTTACACATGATAGCCCCCCAAAAGTTACTATTTTCCCATTCAAATCTCTTTTAGTCTTATGACATGTTATTTGATATATTTCATTCTATCATTTAAGAAAATAATGAACATATACATATATATGCACATACACACATATACATATATATAATATATATGTATAAGTACAAATATACATACATGTATGTATGCCTATATATACACATACACATTATACATATGCATATATATACATACACACACACATATATATATGAGAGAGAGAGAGAAGAAGTATCTTCTGAAGAGGTGACCAGGATGATGAGAGAACATTAGAACATGTAATTCAAGTATGACAACAGATCAACTCTAGAGATTGAATTATATTAAAATGATGCCATTGAGCTTTTTCCTCATATTACTAGAGAGACTAAACTAAAAAAAAAACAAAACAAAAACAAAAAACAAAATGATTGTGAAATTAAAGTAGTGAAGCAATCCTTTTGATATTGGGAGCAGACTTGATGACTAACAGAGAGAATCAAAGATATGATTTACATAAATTCCCACTAGAGGAACTAGTCAAATGAGTTCTTAACCTGTGCATGCTGCAGCTTCTTGTAACTACAGCTGAGAGTTGGGTGAGAGCCATGGAAAGAAAGAAACACAAACACTCCCATCAAGGAGTTTATACTCGAATAGAGTAAGACAATAAATAAAGGGAGTGGGAAAGGGTTAGTTTATGGTATGGCAACTTGATTCTGGCAAGATAAGGCAACAGCTCACCTATAAGAGATGCTAAACAGGAGTTTAGTCTTAGTTATTGGTGGGAAAGAGGAGGAGATGCTGTTTCTAAATCAAGATGGTAAAGCATATTGCATGTTGGGAAGACAGAGCATTTATGAAAATATAACCACAATAATGCACTTTTCTTCCTTCCTTCCTTCCTTCCTTCCTTCCTTCCTTCCTTCCTTCCTTCCTTCCTTCCTTCCTTCCTTCCTTCCTTCCTTCCTTTCTTTTTTTGGAGGGGCAATGGGGGTTAAGTGACTTACATAGCTAAGATCACAAAGCTGGAAAGTGTCAAGTGTCTAAGGCCAGATTTAAACTCAGGTCCTCCTGAATCCAGGGTTGGTGCTTTATCCACTGAGCCACCTAACTGCCCCATTAATTCACTTTTAGTAGAGTTATGGCAAACCCACCTTGGCAGATGGCATAAATTAAGTAGAAGGCAACTGTCAAGCTTTCAACCCATTGATGAGTTAGAAGGAACCCCAAGCATATGACCACTTATTTCATTAGAATGGGAGGATGAAAACAATTTATTCCAATAGGCAAAGCAAGTTCATCCATAACAATCTGAGTTGCCATTGGTCCTCTTGACTTTTGTCTTGACACTGAGCACCTATGATTCTAGAAGAAAGAATTATTCTGACTATTTGTATAACTCCACTTAGATCAAATCACCAACAAGTCAAGGTATCCCTTCATGATGCATTTGGAATGATAAACTACAAAAACAACAAACTTGTTTGCAGTTAATTGTGCTTTTATATTATATTCAATGCTAATATCTATTTATCTGTCTATCTACATCTATCTATCTATCATCTGTTAGCAACATTTGAATAGGCTTTGCTTCCTTTGTATTTTATTTTATGCATTTCAAAACAAATTTCTGAGAAAAGAACAAAAGCTTTCAAAAGATTGCCAAAGGAGTCTATAACATAAAAAGTATTTTTGAAATGCCATTCATTAGAGGAAATTGTATATTTGAGATTATATAAATGCCTCTTGCCAATAACATCTGTGAATTTAAGATGAATGACCACTCGTTTAAAGTGTTATTTAGTTTTCTCATTATTTCAATGAAATATCCTACTGTGATATCAGACATTGTATGCTGGCAAAAAGGGAGATATTTTTCCATGTATCTGTGTAGAACCAAAAGATTAGAAAACATTTATATAAAGTACCCATGTCATTTATGTCATGGGTTACATATAAGATGCTTGGATCAGAGTACAAGTTGGAGTGATTGGCTGAAGCTAAGAAGACTTAGAAGATGTAAATAAAAGTTTTAGGTTGAAAAATCCACCCATTCTCCCTACATGTAACAGTAGTGTTTAAATGTTATAGAATTCACTTCTTCATGATTATTGCATTGTTATATCACGCTAAAATTTCTTAATTTAACATGCTTTGCAAATGGATATGAGTAAATAGACAAAGAGCAGTTTAATCAAGACATGTTGAGGAAATCCATCCTTCTTAATATTACTTTGTTTAGCCTGATTGCTATTTTTGAGAGCAGAAGTTCTGAAAGAAATAAAAGGTTATTTCTTAATGTTCTAGCATTTAATAGGCATTATGATTTATAACACATCTCTCATTTCCTCCTCACTTTCTACTTCCTGGGCAAAACTATTTTAATCAGAGTGTCTTGTGTTTTATGAGCCTTGGCCTAATCTCTAAAAAGAGATACCAAACTTGTTCTTTCTTCAATTTAATTTAAATGTAAGAAAGGGAAAATCACTCCCTGATCAGTTCCCTCTTATTTCCCAATTGAGAGGAAATTATGTGTGAAAAAGAGAAAAATAAAAAATCAACTAGGAACCAATAGACTAATTTTAAATAAAATAAAAAAGGCTTAAGATAAACTTTGCTTATTTAACTCAAACATAAGCAATTTAAAACAATTATAAACATGTTAAAATGCAAAGTTAAAACTACTGAATTACAGCCAAAGGGATTTTTTTTCTTCAAGGGTGAATTCTTTGTTTTTTTTTCCCCCAAGGGTGAATTCTTTAAAGATTATTTCTTCATTTCCACTGACTAATCAAAAATCAATATTATTAAACATCTCCTAAATGCTAGATTCTATGCTAAGCCTGCAGATATAAATAAACCACACGCATAAAATCTGTTATCAAAGCACTTTCATTCTAACAGAGGAAAATAAAATATATCAAAATCAATAGTATTAAGATATATAGCAAATGGAAGATAATCTTTGAATGAAGGTGCTACCAGAAGGAGGATAGGGAAAAACCTTCTGCAAGGCTCTTGAGCTGAGTCTTTTTTATCATAAAAGTAGTATGTTATTTTCTAGTTACATGTAGAGGTAATTTTCAACATTTAGTTTTATATTATTTCTAGTTTCAAATTTTTTTCTACTCCCCTCCCCCTCCCGAAGACAGCAAGAAATCTGATATATATTATATATGTATAATCACATTAAACATTTAAGATTTTAGCATCAATATTCATTAGGGAAATTGGTCTATAATTTTCTTTCTCTGTTTTTGCTTTGCTGGAATTGGTATCACCACCATATTTGTGTAATAAAACGAATCTGGTAGAACTCTTTCTTCAGCTATTTTTCCAAATAATTTGCATTGTTGGTGGAGCTGTGAACTTATCCAACCATTCTGGAGAGCAATTTGGAATTATGCCCAAAGGGCCATAAAGCTGTCGATACCCTTTGACCCAGCAATAGTACATTTGGGTCTTTTTCCCAAAGAAATCATGGAAAGGGGACAGGGACCCACATGTACAAAAATATTTATAGATGCTCTTTATGTGGTAGCAAGGAATTGGAAGTTGAGGGGGTGCCCATCAATTGGGGGATGGCTGGACAAGTTGTGGTATATGAATACAATGGAATACTATTGTGCTGTAAGAAATGATGAGCAGGAGGAGTTCAGAGAAACCTGGTGGGTCTTGCATGAGCTGATGATGAGTGAGATGAGCAGAACCAGAAGAACATTGTACACAGTATCATCAACATTGAGAGTTGATCTACTGTGATGGACTATATTCTTCACACCAATGCAATGGTAAAGAAGAGTTCCAGGGAACTCATGATAGAAGAGGATCTCCAAATCCAAGAAAAAAAAAAAAAGAACTGTGGAGTATAGATGCTGAATGAACCATACTATTTCTTTTGTTTTTGATGCTGTTTTTTTTATATTTTGAGGTTTTTCATCATTGCTCTGATTTTTTCTCTTATAACATGACTAATGCAGAAATAGGATTAATGTTATTATGTATATATATATATATATATATATATATATATATATATATATATATATATATATAAAACCTATATCAGATTACCTGCTGTCTAGGGTAGGGGGAGGGAGGGGAGGGAGGGAGAAAATCTGAAATTGTAAAGCTTGTATAAACAAAAGTTGGGAACTATCTTTACATGTAACGGAAAAAATAAAATACTTTATTAATTAAAAAAAAAGAACCCTAAAAAGGAAAAAAAAAATACCACAACTTGTTCAGCCATTCCCCAATTGATGGACATCCCCTCAATTTGCAATTCCTTGCTACTACAAAAAGAGCAGCTATAAATATTTCTGTATATGTGGGTCCTTTTCCCTTTTTTATGATCTCTTTGGGAAAAAAGAGCTAAGAGTGGTATTGCTGAGTTAAAGGGTATGCACAGGTTTATAGCCCTTTGGGAATTATTCCAAATTGCTCTCCAGAATGTTTGGATCAAATCACAGCTCCACCAACAATGCATTAGTGTTCCCATTTGTCCACAGCTTCTTCAACATTTATTATTTTCCTTTATTTGCCATATTAACCAATCTGATAGATGCCAGGTGGTACCTCAGAGTTGTTTTAATTTGCACTTCTCTAATCAACAGTTATTTAGAGCATTTTTTTCATATGGTAATAGATAGCTTTGACTTCTTCATCAGAAAACTGCCTCTTCATATCATTTGACCATTTCATAATTGGAGAATGACTCAGATTCTTATAAATTTGATTTAGTTACAGATATTTTAGAAATGAGGCCTGTATCATAAGTACTGGCCATAAAAATTGTTTCCTATCGTTCTGCCTCCCTTCTAATTTTGGATGCATTTCTTCTGTTTGTACAAAAACCTTTTAATTTAATGTAATCAAAATCATCCTTTTTGCAATTCATAATATTTTCTATATATTCTTTGGTCATAAACTCTTCTCCTTTCCATAAATCTGAGAGGCAAACTATTCTTTCCTCTCCTAATTTACCTATGGTATCACCATTTATTTCTAAATCATGTACCCATTTTGACTTTATTTAGTGTAACGTGTAAGATGCTGGCTTATGTCTAGTTTCTGCCATATTAGCTTCCAGTTTTCCCAGTGGTTTTTGTCAAATACTGAGTTCTTATCCAAGAAGCTGAAGTCTTTGGGTTTATCAAACAGAACATAACTAAAGTAATTTACTCCTGTGCCTAACCTATTCCATTGATCCACCACTCTATTTCTTAACCAGTACCAAATTCTTGAGCTGAGGCTTAAAGGAAACTAGTGTCTTTACAAAATAGAATTTAGGAAGAAGCATAATCCTAGCATAGAAAATAGCCACTCCAAAGGAAGATGGATGAGTAAATAAGACAGCTTAGCTGTTCAATAGAGTGAATAGAGGTGGGCTTTGTGTTTAAATACAGGAAAGATGGAGGGTAGTTTCATCCAGTAGAATGCAAATAGGAGCTAAGTAAGTAAATAGCCCAAATGACATAGTAATGGAGTTTGGAAAAGTATAGTTTCTGATAGAAGAAAGCAAAGCATGTGACAATACATGATATAGTCTACAGTTGAACTGACTCTTCAAATGATTGAAATCGGGAAGGGACTTTAATGTACCTAAAGGAAGAATGATGACTTTGGAGACTACTGAGAGATAGAAGCATTCGAGGTCACTGTGGGGGACAAAGAGTAGGATTCACAAGAGTAAGACATATGAAGAGATATAATAATAAAATATTATAATTCGATCTTATAATGAATTATTTTAATAGAGTTATTTACATTGAAATTAGAATAAGCATGCATGTAGATCATGGTAAAATAAAGGATTTCACCATTGCTGTGTGTAGCTTATATGAGGTACACAAGTATTTCATATATAATAATAGATTGATAAATTGGCTTTCTCCAAGTAGCATAACAGCTATACTTTTATGCCTATTTCTCTCACTTAAAAAACTTGCTTTCCTTTAGTGTTCTGATCTTCCCTAGCTTGCACTAGAAGACATCCATCTAATTAGCCAAGAGGCCCTTAAAACTTTTATCTTCTATGATATAAACAAATTATTTCAAAATAGTATGATATTAATACCATGTATTAGTCAAGATTCATTTGTTAAGCAAATACACTCTACCAAGAGTTAGGATACAATTCCAAGCAAAACGAAAGGTAGTCTCTGCCTACAAGGAGCTCACCACATTCTAATTGGGCATTGTAACATATAAAAGATTAGCTGCAAAAGAATTATCCTGATGGCTAAGTTTCAAGAAGAAGGAATAATTGACTTTGAACTTTCCCCAAACTGGAGGTTCTGAGATGAACTCACCAATGAGAGAAAATGACAACAGGAGAACAATGAGAAGTCATTGGAACCATGATGGTCAAGGCCAGAGAAGAAAACATGAATGGTTTTTCCTCAAAAGGGAGGATCCAAAGATGGGTATGGGACCCTGTTGATGTGATACACCTTATTCATTTGGAAATAGTTTTATATTTGTATGCTGAGGTCTCGGATCAGGATCCTGGCTTTGATATTTACTACTTATGTAATGTTGGGAAAGACACTTAACTTCTTTAAATCTAAGTTTTCTCTCCTGGAATTTGAGAATTCAGAATTAGATAGTCATTCATATCATAATCTCATTGCAATCTGATTTTGTATGAAGGTCATTAGGAATTAAATTGTCTTTAATACTGTAGAATAAGAAACTGCAACTGAAGGTGAGGGGAGATGTTTCTGGGTGCTATTTTTCCCCTCGACTCAAAGTCTTGTATGGAATAAATAATTAGGATTCTTAGAACTTCAAACACTTTCAAGCCTACAAAATTCATATCGCTAAAAAACCCTTAAGTTCAAGGTCCTATTTGATCTCTCTATAATATGGTTGTTCCCCTTTTTATTTCTTGCCTCCAGCTTCTACTAGTTCCAGGAACTCCATCAAAAGTGCCTAAAAGATTAGTCTTTGAAATGCATGTCTCTGTCATTGCTCCTATAATTTTGGTCCAGTAAATCTATACTGCTTTTCCTCTGCCTCCATTTTCCACCATATTTTGGGTCACATGGCTCCTTCTCTCTTGGGCACCTGCTTTTTATTTTCCTTCTGAGGAAACAAGTGTAAATGTAGGCTCCCTACACTAGAGTTAAGTCTACATTCTGCCTGTATTCCCCTTGACACTATGTGGCTCTTAATTCTAATTCTCTCCTGCTTTCAAAGGTTTCAGCTCCTTGGTATCTGGTATTACTTTTGTAGAATTGAAGTGGTATGTGGAAGTCAATGAAGAAAGAGCATGTCTATCTTTGACTCAGTCATTCATAATACACTCTGGGTTTTTTGTTTTTTTTTAGTGAGGCAATTGGGGTTAAGTGACTTGCCAGGGTCACACAGCTAGTAAGTGTTAAGTGTCTGAGGCTGGATTTGAACAGAGTTGCTCCTGACTCCAGGGCTGGTGCTCTATCCACTGCAGCACCTAGTTGCCACCATAATACACTCTTTTTTTTTTCAGGGCAATAGAGGTTAAGTGACTTACCCCGGGTCACACAACTTGTAAGTGTCAGGTGTCTGAGGCCGGATTTGAACTCAGGTACTCCTGAATCCAGGGCAAGTAGTCTATCCACTGTGCCCCCTAGCTGCCCCATATAATACATTCTTAAAAAGGTAAGGGGAGTTCCCAGGGCCAGCTGATTTCAAACCTTATCAAAGAGCTTACATTTCAAATGAATTTTATTTTTTCATCATGGAGAGAAAGGAGGAAATCTAGAAGGCCTTACTCTAACTTTTTGGCAAATTCTTTACACATAAATATGATATTATTAGTAATAGTATCATATAAATTATTCTTTATTATACCTGTATAAGGTTTATTATCATATATGATTTCAAGCCAATTTCCCATCTCCAATCGAGTTATTCCCCACCCCCTACCCCAGCCAAACATATTCAATTCAATTAGATCATTGCAATTCCAGGATTCTTTTATGACAAAAAAGTCCCTTAACTCTTATCATGTCTATTCTTACCTCGCTATTCTCTGAATTGTTATAAACTTTTGACATATTAATACCTGGTACATATTTTGTATAGCATTTCTCTAGGGAGTATTTGATCTGTTACTTTCAGATATACACTGAAAAGCTCTTTGCTGAAATGCTATATTCTAATTTCACATCAATAAACTCTGATGAATTAAATCAGCTATAACCTCTACATCAGCACTAAATTTCAAAGTAGAAAAGCAGTATTGGTGCTAGGCTTGACCTCTTTTAATATCTTTGTTAATGGCCTGGAAGAGAGAGCAAACATTGCAGAAAGGAAATTCATAGATATCAAACATGGAGATTCTGCAAAAACAAATAGCCAGTAATAATAGATTATAGGCAAAGTGACCTAGAGATGTGAGAAACAGAAAAAAGAAAAGACCAAATATGATTCTAGTTATTCATGCATTCTTTCAGCAAACACCAAACACAAACCTACTATGTTCAATGGATAAAGGTATTTGTTAACACTTTAGGTACTAGTTGAAAATATTGAACAGAAACCAGTAGCGATTAATAAAAAGGAAAAGCTTTAGAAAGAAGTAATTATAAAAAGAAGCAAAACAGAGAAATGTGGACATAAAATTGCAAGCATGATATATTGATAAAGGATAATTTATAATATAAATTATTAAGTATATATCACACATAAAGGTAAACAAAACACAGAAAAACATCACTAATTCATGATCCCTCTCTTCGTATTTCTTACAACACTTTTCCTGGTCTTCTTTTATCCTAACCATTCTCCTACATATAGTAATATTTTTGTCTTACCCTTTCTATCACACTGTAATTTCCATGAGAAAAATTCCCTTCATAGTATCAAAGGATCAGAGGGGAAAAGGTTTCTGAAATTGTACGTGGATCTTTTCCTTTTACAGATAAAGAATCTGTAATGTGATGTGACATTACAAGATAATATAAGTAGTATCAGAACTGAGATTGAAATTCAAACACTCTGATTCCAAATATATCAGCCTTTCCATTCCACCATCTTTGTATACACAATGGCTGGTACAGAAGACTACTGTGTACAGCATTTCTTCAGTAAATTTCTATGGAATTAAATTGAATTAAATTCATCAGTTAAAAGATAGTCTTTATGCCAGTATTAGGAACCTTATCCTTTTCAATTCAGCAAACATATAGTGAATGCCAAACATGTACAAAACACTTCTGGAGTGTAAAGTATGAAGAAAATATTTGGAAATTTTAATATTTACATCATGTCCAGATTCAGGGGAAGTAGTCTGAGATCTCATGAAATCCATTTGCATTTGCTAAGCAATTGGCAGCAATAGCTCAGCATTCAATAATCCATAATCCACTGTTGGAGAGAGGAAATAATTTTCATTCATACCTTCCCCTTGTTTCTTTGACTTGGTGCTAGGATATTTTTCTCTCTCCTGTACCAGATTTGTCAATACTTTCATGCATATTTATAGAATGATAAACTTTCTGAATTGGAAGATATTTTAGAGGTCATCTAGTTTCTTTCAGAGTGGCCCATGAATGCGAGATAGGCCCAGTACCATTTAACAATATTATCAATAACTTTTGATGAAGACTGCTTTCATTAAATAATGAATGACCTAAAGCAGCATGAGATAGGTAACACACCAGGTGAGAGTCAGGATCAAATAAATTTTGACAAGCAGGAATATTTTTCCCATATGAATCCCACTTTGTCATAATTAATGATTTCCTAGAATAAACAATATCATCTATTTGACCATATTTTATTACAATGTATTAATCAATATTACTTAGTTACATCAAGCTATAGTTTTCTTTCTATGTTTTCTCATTTTTCTTGCTGCATGTTATATATATATACACACATATATGTATATATATATACATATATATATATAATGTTTTTATATATGTATACACATATATATGAGAGGGAAAGAGAGAGTGAGTTAATAATCACTTTGGATTCTGTAAGGTTTATTATCTCATTGTTAGTCACTAATTCTTCTCCTCTCCGTAAATCTTACAGTGAAACAATTCCTTCCTCTTCTAATTTTCCTATCTTATAACCCTTTATGTTTAAATCATGTACCCGATTTGAATTTGTTTTGGTATACTGTGTACTATGTTGGTCCATGCCCAGTTTCTGCCATACTATTTTCAGTCATCCCAGGAGTTGTTAATAGTGAGTACTTGTCCCAGAACTGGAGTCTGCGTTTATCAAACAGGAGATTGCTATATGAATTTGTTACTGTGTTTTTTTCTGTGTAACCTATTCCACTGATGCACCACTTTATTTCTTAGCCACTACCAAATAGTTTTTATGGTTGCCACTTTATACTATAGTTTTAGATCTGGTATGGCTAGGCCAACTTCTTTGGATTTTGATTCCTTTTAATTCCCTTTATATTCTTCACCTTTTGTTCTTTTGGATGAATCTTCTTATTTTTTTTTCCAGCTCTGTAAATTATTGCTTGGATAACTTTATTTGTATGGCAATGTATAAGTAAATAAATTAGGTGGAATTGTTGTGTGTAGTATATTAGCTGTGCCTACCCATAAGCAATTGATATGGTTTACATTTGTTTAGATCTGATTTTATTTCTGTGAATACTATTACTAAATAATTGTGTTTCATGTAGTTCCTGGGTTTGCCTTGGCAGGTAGACTAGAGAATATTTTATATTGTCTATAGTAATTTTTAAATGGGATTTCTCTTTCAATCTCTTGCTGTTGGGCTTTGTTGGAAATAGAAATGATGATTTTTGTGGGTTTATTTTATATCCTGCAACATTTCTAAAATTTTTATATTCTGTCAAATAGTTTTCTTTTAGTTAATTCTTCAGGATTCTTTAAGTATAAGGTCATATAATCTGCAAAAGCAATAGTTTTGTTTCCTGCTTGCCTATTCCTTTCATTTCCTTTTATTCTCTTATTACTAAAGCTAATATTTCTAGTACATTATGAATGTTAGAGGTGATAATGCATATCCCTGTTTCATCCCTAATCTTATAGGAAATGCTTTTAACTATCCCCATTACATATAATGTTTGCTTATGGTTTTTAGTTAGACTCTGTTATCATCTTAAGGAAAACTCCATTTATTCCTATCCTCTCTACTGTTTTTAAAAGTAATGGGTGCTGTATTTTGTCAAAAAATTTCCCTGTATCTCTTGAGTTAATTATATGATTTCAGCTTTTTTATTGATATAGTCAATTATCTTGATAATTTTCCTAATATAGAGCCAGCCCTGCATTCCTGGTATAAATCCCACATGGTCATAATGTATTCTTCTAATGAGAAATTTCTGTAATCTCTTTAATAATATTCTATTTAGAATTGTTGCATCAATATTTATTAAGGAAATTGGCCTATAATCTTCTTTCTCTGTTTTAGCTACTCCTGGTTTTGGTATCTGCACCATATTTGTCTCATGAAAGGAATTTGGTCGACCTCTTTTTCACCTTTTTTTTTTTCAAATAATTAATTGTTCTTAAATGTTTAGTAAAATTTACCTACCCTTGGAGATATTTCTTAGGGTAAAAACAAAACACAAACAAAACAAACCATTGATGGCTTGTTATTTTTTTTTTCTTTTTTCTAAAATGGACCTTAATTATTTCCTTTACTTTTAATTTGGACAATTTAGGTTTTTTTAAAAATATTGATCATTTCATTTATATTTTGAAATGTATTGGGATATATTTGGGCAAAATAGCTTTGAAGTATTGCTTTTATTTCCTCTTCATTGGTGATGTAATCACTCTTTTTACTTTTGATACTGTTAATTTGTTTTCTTTTTCATTTTTTAAATCAAATTCACAGGTTTTATCTATTTTTTTCATAAAGCCAGTTCTTAATTTTATTGATTAATTCAATAGTTTTATTATTTTCAATTTCATTATTTTCTCCTTTGATTTTCAGATTATCTAATTTGGTATTTAAATGGGGATTTTAATTCATTTTATTTTTGGCTTTTTTTTTAGTTATATGCCCAGCTCATTGATCTCTTCTTTCTCTATTTTATACCATAGGCAATTTAGAGATATAAAATTTCCTCTAAGAATTACTTTAGCTGCATTCTATATTTTTTTCTCTGTCAACTCATTATTGGCAATCTCTTTGATAAAATTATTGATTATGTCTATGCTTTATTGTTTGACCCAATCATAATTTAGGATGATATTATTTAGTTTCCAATTAATTTTTTGAATTTCTTTCCATGGCCCTTTTAAAAAAATCTATTTCATCATAAACTCAAAATTATGCATGTACTGTTTCTGCCTTTCTGCATTTAACTGTGAGATTTTTATGTCCTAATACATGGTCAATTTGTGTGTAGCTGAGAAAAAGGTATTTTCCTTTCTTTCCCCATTTAGTTTTTCTCTAATTGTCTATCATGTTTAATTTTTCTAGAGTTGTATTTACCTCAAATTCCTTCTTATTTATTTATTTTTGGGATTTATCTAGTTCTGAGAAAGGGAGGTTTAAGTAATTTTTTATCGTAAACTACATTTATATAGTACTTTATTTTTGTTTTGTTTTGTTTTTTTAGTGAGGCAATTGGGGTTAAGTGACTTGCCCAGGGTCACACAGCTAGTAAGTGTTAAGTGTCTGAGGCCGGATTTGAACTCAGGTACTCCTGACTCCAGGGCCAGTGCTCTAGCCACTGCGCACCTAGCTGCCCTGTACGTCTCACTCTAAATCCCATAGGCTTTTCACTATAGCATGCTGCCTGTAATTCCACAAACAGTGATTATATGACTACTATTTACATTGTTCCGAACTACGTGCTGAGGTTACACATACAAGAAAGAGTGATTGCCCTCAAGAGCTTAAAATCTAGTAGGAAGGATAAGACAATCATATGAACAACAATAATGTAAGTTACAATATGCGTGATATATTGTAGGAAAGGTCCGTGGAAAGTGGCTTGTAAAACTAAAGAAGGAATAGTTCAGTTATATTTGGGGGATCAGGGGGGTTCCTGGAGCAGGTGAATGAATGAAATGAAGGAATGAAAAAATATTGATCAAGGACATACTACATATTGTGCTAAGTGCTAGAAATACAAATAGGAAAAAAAGTTCTCGAGGAGTTCACTCTCTAGATGAAGTAGGAAACACATAAAAGACAGTTCAGATGTAGGACAGATAGGAAGGCCTAGAATTCCTAAAGGTGCTATATTTGGTCAGATGATAATACAGGAGGTCTGTAGCGGCTAAGGCATGAAGGAGAGGAAGAATCAGACAGATATAAGGAAGGAAATTATTCCAGGTACAAGGGACAGCATGTGAAAAGGTAAGAAAAGATCAGGGAATCAAGCATGGTGTAGAGCATATAGCCAGAGCATAGACCAAATAGTATGAAACAAAGCTGGGAAGACAGGCTGAAGCCTTATTGTTTAGTCTTGGCTATCAGGTTATAGAGTTAAATTCTATTTTAAGCAATTGTTTTTGAGATATTAAAAACGTTTGAGCAGGGGGAACTCAATTAGATCTGTTCATTAGGAGATTTACTCTGGCAATGGTGTGAAGAATTGATTAAAGAAGGCAGACACTTGATCCAAGAACACCAGCTAGGAGGCTGTATGACAGGAATCCAGGAAAGAAGTGGTGACAGTATGAGCATGAGAATGTTAAAGGAGAGGGTAGTAGATTGAATGTGAAAGAGAGTCAAGTCAAAGATGATTCCAAGTTTAAAGCAGGGATGACTGGGAGAATAGAGCTCCCATTAAGGAAGATGCTGACTTTCGTTTTGGACAGGTTCGATTTGAAATGATGCTTCCTATTTCAACTGCCTGCTGAATATCTCAAAGTGGAGCTTGGGACTAGAAGTAAATATTTGGGATTCATCTGGACTAGAGGGAGTAATTAATTCCATGCAAATAAAATAGGTTGTCTAGTGTAAAAAAAAAAAGTCTGTAGACCAAGCTTGGCTCTAAAGAAGAGAAAAAAAAATCTCCTATCTTCCCAGAAGTGGGGGTGTGTATGTGTGAGGCATTATATACTATGCATATCCTGTTGGATTCATTCAGGTGTTGGTTGGTTTTGCTGAATTTACTTTTTTCCTCCTTTTTCCTTTTTATTCTTTTTTTTTTCATTCCCCCCCTTATTTTTGGTGAGGTGATTGGGGTTAAGTGACTTGCCCAGGGTCACACAGCTAGTAAGTGTCAAATGTCTGAGCCCGGATTTGAACTCAGGTCCTCCTGAATCCAGGGTTGGTGCTTTTTCCACTGTGCCACCTAGCTTACCCCCTTTTTATTCTTTGTTAGAAGGGATGCTAGCTGGGAAGGGAAGAAGAAGGAATAGATCCAGGCATTAAGGCAACATAAAAATAAAATCTATCAATAAGAATTCAAAATTAAGAAACAAAAAGTCTGTCAAGAGAATATAATGTAATACTATAAGTAATATACGTAATGCATTGGCAGTACTTCTCAGGTCCCACCCTCTCAAAACTCATCATGAATTTATACCTGAGGACTGGGAAGTTGCTCAAATTTGCTCCTTCCTTGGGGCAGAGAGTTAAATATTTATGTGATAGATGTCTAAACTAGAATTTCATGAAATATATTTTTCTGAACTGAAAAGGACTTTTGATATCATCTGTAACATCCTCTTGGCTTTACACATAGGGAAAATGAGAAACAGGGACTCTAAAGGAATACCCTCTGTTTGGCTTTAAAACTCATCATGACCTGGCTCCTTCATACCTTTTCAGTCTCCTCACACTTTGCAATACACTGCTTTGTGTTCTTCACACATCTCCCAACTCCATACAGTTGTGTTGGCTATCCCCTGTGTCTGGAATGCACTCCCTCCTCACCTATACAACTCCTAGCTTCCTCATCCTCTTATGAGAAAATAAGGGGATTTTGGCAGATACTCAAAGTCTCACCTGGAGATTAATCTAAATTGATTGAGTTAAGTGAGAGTGATTTATTTTGCTGATTAACCTACTTCAAGTTAATTAGATTGTAACCACACCTGGCTGGCCCTTAAGATGGTATTGTTCTCAGAAGCTAAGGACTTTGAACTCAACTTGAGACCACCTTCAAGTCCAGTGAACCAATGGATTTAGATGATGCCTACCAATCAGCTTGAAGTAGTGTGTAAGGACCGCCTCTGCTCCAGACCTATAAAAAGCTTTCACACTCAGTTTGAGGGGAGTTCTGTGCTTAAAGCAGGCTCATGGCAGAGGACTTGAGGAAGAACCAGATCAGGCTGGAACTCTAGGCTAGATATGTCTTTTCTTAACTCCACGTGTTCTCTTTTTTCTAATACCTAGTATGTTTTAATAAATGCTTAATGCCCAAAGACTGGTGCTAAAGCTTCTAATTTAAGGCGACCACATTTAGATTTTAAACATCACACTCTTTAGGAGGCTTTCTCCTTTACCCTTGTCCCCTTCCCCCACCCACTGCTAGTTCTTCCCTTTGATATTTATTACCTTTTACTTTTACTGTTTATATCTTATATGCACATGGTTGTCCCCTCCATGTAATGTTAGCTCTGTGAGGGCAGATTCTGGTGTTTTTGCTTTCTTTGTAGCCCCAACACTTAGTACAGTGCCCAGCACATAGTAAACACTTCATAAATGCTTGGTGACTGAATGACCAATTTTTCCGGGTTGCAGGGTTAGCAGAAGAACCTGGACTAGACCTTAAGACTCTTGACTGATTCCTGGGCCCTTTCCAGTGAACCACAAGGATTTTGGCAGTGGAAATAGAGAGGAAGAGAGAGATTCCAGCAGCTAGTAGCATAAGGAATAGAGCCAGAGCTGGAGTCAGAAAGACCTGAGTTCAGATTTGTCATCAGATGCTAACTCTGTGATCCTGGGCAAGTCACTTAACTTCTGTCTGTCTTAGTTTTTCTCAACTGTAAAATATGGATAATAAAAACAATCTACATCCCTGTATTGTTTCTAGGGTAAATATGAGATAATATTTGCAAAAAGAAAAAGCTCTGTAAACCCTAAAGCATATATATATTCTAGTTATTGTTTTTTTTGGGGGGGGGCAGGCCAATGAAGGTTAAGTGACTTGCCCAGGGTCACACAGCTAGTAAGTGTCAAGTGTCTGAGGCCGGATTTGAACTCAGGTCCTCCTGAATCCAGGGCCGGTGCTTTAGTCCCTGCACCATCTAGCTGCCCCCAGTTAAGACATTCCAAAGGAAGAACTGACAAAATTTGGCTTTTAATTGAAATGGGGAAGAAAAGTAAGGGGGCAAAGATATCTCAAAGCTTTTTTTTTTCATTCCATTTTTGTGAATGTTTGCCCCAACTGTGTGACCAGCCAGAGGAAACAGAGCCACCCCTATGTTATGGTTCAGTTTGCTGTGGTCCCGTTGAGATTTGCCGGAACCATATTTGTTCTCGATCCGAACACCCATAATAGCTACAGGTGGTGACTTACGGTAACAAGCAACCACAGAATAAATGGGGGAGATAAAGTATCACTTGGAGGGATGTTGTATAAATAGCTCTAGCTCCTATTGAAATATTTAATGCACTTTGGTTTATGTGGCATCTTTCAAACAAAGATTTCAACACACTTCCCATGCCAGAGATTTGATTGCCATTCTGCAATTGAGAACCCTGAAGTACCACTAACTAATCATGGGGCTAAAGGGGTCTGAAGTCTTTCTGTCCATTCCTTTGCTTCCAGCTAAAAAGACCTCTAAGTCATTATGAATATGTAACTGACTATTCAACTTTTAAGTACCTCCAAAAAAAAAATTCCAGTTTGCCTCCAAATATCTTTGTAACTCTCTATATAGGATCATTGATTTAAAGCCAGAAAGGACCATATATATGGA
Source organism: Dromiciops gliroides (assembly GCF_019393635.1). NCBI lineage: Eukaryota > Metazoa > Chordata > Mammalia > Microbiotheria > Microbiotheriidae > Dromiciops > Dromiciops gliroides. Next base: position 367,445,076 of record NC_057861.1, on the reverse strand, counting down.
CCATTTAGTCCAGCCTCTTCGTTTTATAGCCACAGAATAGAAAACAACAATAATAATATTAATAACAATAAGCATTTTTATATAGTGCCTACTACATACCAGATACTGTGCTAAGCACTTTACAACTATCTCATTTTATCCTCACACAACCCTGTGAGGTCAGCGCTATCACAATTCCTATTTTACATGTGGGGAAACAGAGGCAGATGTTTAGTGACTTGCCCAGGGTCATATAGCTAATTAGTATGTGAGGTATGATTCGAATTCAGATCTTCCTGACTTCAAGTCCAGCACTCTATCACTGTACCACCTAGCTGTCCACACAGACAGCAAGCAGCAGAGTTGGAGTTCTAACCAAGGATCTCTTACTCTTAGATCTACCCTCCTTTCCATGTAAAACCTGAGAGGTTTCAGTTCTGTAGAGTCATAGAGTTTGAGCTGGATGGGAAATTTTAGATCTCATCAAACCTCAACATTTTCTAGGTGAAGAAACCGAGTCCTAAAGAAATTAGGTGGCATGGTATATAGAGCATCAGATGTAGTGATAGGGAGACCTGAGTTCAAATCTTATCACTGACACTGAGTAGCTGTGTAAGTTGGAGCAAGCAACTTAACTGCTGTTTGCCTCTGTTTACTCATCTGCAAAATGGGGATTATAATAGTGCCTAGCTCCCAGGGGTGTCATGAGGATCAAATGGATAACATGTACTGTACTTAATGTTATATAAATGCTATTTTTACTATTATCATTTTATTCTTATGGTAAGTGTTGGCCCAAGATCACACAGGTAGTAGGTGAATCCAGGTTCCTATCTCCAATTCCATTGAACAGTGCTGCTTCAAGTGAAATATATTCTCCCTTGAGAGAGAGAGAGAGAGAGAGAGAGAGAGAGAGAGAGAGAGAGAGAGAGAGAGAGGGAGAGAGAGAGAGAAAGAGAGAGAGGGGAGAGAAGAGAGAGGGAGAGAGTCTGGCATAGTGGAAAAAATGCTGCATGTGGAGTTAGGAGGACCTTGTGTTTGAATTCTGCTGTTTGTCTTATTTTATGACCACGGACAAGGTTCTGAACATCTCTGAATCTCAATTGAAATGAGTATACCTGAAATACCTATCACAGAGGATTATTGTTAGGAGAAAATGAACTGATATATGCAAATCCCTTTGCAAACCACATTGATCCATATATTCTAGCTATTGCTATTCTCATTATTTTCATCAGTGATAGGCATCCTTTGAAAGGTGGTCTTTATCATCTTATTTCCTTCTATTACATTAAGAATTAGAAGGGGGCACCTAGGTGGCACAGTGGATAGAGCACTTGCCCTGGATTCAGGAGGACCTGAGTTCAAACCCAGCCTCAGACACTTACCACTTAACTAGCTGTGTGACCCTGGACAAGTCACTTAACCCCAATTGCCTCACCAAAAACCAAAACAAAACAAAAACAAAACACCCCACAAAAAAGAATTAGAAGTGGGCAGCTAGGTGGCACAGTAAATTGAATACCAGTCCTGGAGTCAGAAGGACCTGAATTCAAATTTGATCTGAAACACTTACTAAATGTGTGACCCTGGGCAAGTCACTTAACCTCAAACACCTCCAAAAAAAAAAGATTTAGGAAATAGAAAAAAAGGAAAGAAAAATTGCGTCTGGAGGTCATTAAGAAAAGTAGAAGACAAATGACCTTGAGCTGCAAACTCATTTGGTAGTACTGCATACCTTGGAGTATGCTTTGGCAGTCCTAACTAAGGGGAAGGGGTGTGGCAAGACAAGAGCTATACCACTTATTCTTTTTTTTTTCTGTTTCTATGATTTCTTTAGTGTGGGAGTCCCCAGTTTAGAACTTTACAAGGTCATAATGTAATTGATCCTGTCCCCTTCTCTTACCAAAAAGCAGGAACGAATGGAATACGACAGAGATAGAAAACAGCAGTACCATTCACACACATGCATATATATTTGTATATGTATATATGAGTGTGTGTATATATATATGCATATATATGCATATTTGCGTGTATGTGTGTGGTGTGTGTGTGTGTGTGTGTGTGTGTGTATCCACAAGCTTTGTATCAGCCAGGGTAGGAAGATAAGGCAGCCTACAATAAAGCCTGCTGCCTCTTTGCCCACCCAGAGGTTTACAGTTGCTCATTCAAAAGCCCCCAGGGAGAAAGATTGAGTTCCTTTGTTGGACCATTTTGTATGAATACTTCATTCCAGCTCAGCAGTCTATTACAAATTTTATCACAAAATATACCTGCCATGCTCTTAATTGGAGGCTGGGTCTCTCCATTACAGGCTCACCAAACCTACACTTGGATTGCCAGCAGGAAGAGCATACTGAGCATGCTCCAAGGAGAGAAGCATCAGTTCAGCACAATCACCTCATCTCATCTCCTTGCTGTGTGGCCCAAGGCAGCCATCAACCATGACTTCTCTACCCAAGGCTTTTACCTGCTGGCTACCCACCACATTTTTTTTTTTACCCACCACTTCTATCAGCTCCTTAATATGGGCTGGTCCTGGAAAATTCTTTCTTGGGCTATACATATGGTCATAGACTCTGTCCACATCTCTTCTCAGCCTGTCAGAGCCTCACCCGAAACCCAAGGTATAATCAGTCACAAAACACATACATATATATGACTGGTTCTATATAATAATCACTTCCCCACAGTTATCTTGTGAGGTAGGTAATGTGAATGTTATTTGACCAGTTTTATAGATGAAGACACCGATGCTTACAGAGACTGGACACAGTTGCCCATGGTTACACATCTGATAGTGTGGAAACTGTATTCTACATCCGGGTCTCTAATCTCTTCATGCAGTGTTCTTTCCATCCTCACTGACTGCCTTTGGGAAAGATAGGTTGAACCCAGTATATGAAGGGCATTGACTGTTAAGAGCTGAAAGATCTTATTGTATTTCAAAGGCAATGGGGAGCAACTGGACATTTGTGAGTTCAAGAAAGACATGGTTATATTGGTGCATTTTGAAGATTCTCTAGGCATAGGGGCAAGGATGGAGGATGAGGGAATAGACTGGATCCAGGAAGGTTTGTTATTCTAGGCAAAGGAAGGGAGGACCTGAATAAAGGTGGGATCTGAGAGAAGAGGACAAGAGAAATGCTAAGGGAGCATCCTATTCGCAGTACTTCACAACTGATTACATGTGGAGGGTGAGGGAGATGGAAAAGAACGAGAATGAGGTCATGAGTCTGGATGATTAGGGGACTGGTGATTCCACTATCAAAAATAGAAGTGATTCACATTTATGTAGAGCTTTATGGTTACAAAGAATTCTTGCCACCTTCTTCTTTTATCCTTTGCAATTTTGATCAGAAGGGGAAAAATGAGTCAGTCTCCATTCAGTCTTGATTTATACTTCCAGCTTAAAGGTCTCAAAGCAAAATCAGATTTGCACGTTTATCATGAATTACTTTAACCAATATTTTCCACTTCCACCATATCTCTCTTCCTCTCCCCGACAACCACCTCAAGCAATTTACATTCCTAATGAAACTTTACTTTAAAAATCGTTGCCAATTCTCTCCACTTCTGAAGCATTTTACTTTCTACCTGCAGGAAATTTGAGAGAAAGATTTCACTCTTGCCTGTAGGCTTATTCTGCTAAACTAATCAGAGACCACCATAATGATACACTTTTATGAGTCTGCTTTCAAATTGCATTGGCCCTGTGGCTGATTCACTGGTTCCTGGATTGAAGATATTGGGTTGATAAAGTCATGAATTTCTAAAGACGCATAATTGAGAGATCAATCAATATAATTATGCACATTGGAGGCAGAGAACTCAATTGAACAGAGTTGCTCAGGATTTCCTTGCATTCTTGGTCTCTGTAATCTCAAGGCATCAATATGCTACCTCTCAGTTAACCAGATGATCCCAAATCCCCAAAAACCTCCACCCCCAAAGGTAGGGGGGATGTGTTATCTCCTGAATTTTTTTAATATGGTGAAATAATTTAATAAAGGTCACTATGAAGTGGTGACAACACTGAATCAATAGCAATTATATGCTTATGACTTTTGAAGAGAAACAGCTTGATGTAGATGAGAACAGGTCTTACTTAGGTCAGGACCTGCCTCTAATAGAAATCTGTCTGGTTCATAGAATTTAGAGCTAGAAATATCTATAGGGATCATCTAATCTATTGGTTCTCAAACTTTCTGGACTCAGAAATCTTTTACATTCTTAGAATTGTTGAGGATACCCCCAAAGAGCTTTTGTTTATGTGGGTTATAGCCATTAATATTTACTGTTACAATTTAAAATGTCAGCATTATTATGAAGATAGTTTTGACCTTAAGGGACCCCTCGGGGTGCTCAGTCCACATTTTGGGAACTACTGATCTTATCTAACCCTCATACCATCTATTTATGTATTCATCTATCTGTCTATCTGTCTATCTATCTATCTATCTATCTATCTATCTATCTATCTATCATCTATCTATCATCTAGGTATCTCTATCTAGTTTTCTGGATATCTTTCTAGTTTTCTATTCATTCATTCATTTCTTCAGTAATTTCCCATTTATCTATCCATTCATTCATTTAGTTTATTCATTTATTTGTTTGCTTGCTTGCTTGCTTTTTTAAAAATTAAGGTTGGAGGGGGGCAGCTAAGTGGAACAGTGGATAAAGCACTGGCCCTGGATTCAGGAGGACCTGAGTTCAAATCTGCCCTCAAATGCTTGACACTTACTAGCTGTGTGACCCTGGGCAAGTCACTTAACCCTCATTGCCCTGAAGAAAAAAAAAGAGTAAATTAAGGTTGGGTTTTTCTATCTTCTCCAGACTAGAACTACAGTGGCCATTCTTGGGCCCAACTCCACTTCTCATTGGCATAGAAGGTGGGTTTTTTTTG